>NW_026783602.1:900000-1056000 GCF_949774975.1 Lagenorhynchus albirostris | reverse complement strand
CTCTGTTTACAAGAACCTGGTTTACGGTACAAGTTCAATATCGCAGAAAGTGAAAAATGGATAAAGAAGTTGTGGTACTTACGTACAATGCAGTATCACTCAGCAATTAAATCTATGTCATCAGGCCCGTAGCAGCATAATGAGTGGATTCAGGTATGATGATTCTAACTGAAATAAGTCACACAGAAAAAGAAACATCATAAGATATCACTAATACACGGAATGTAAACTTGGCTACACAGGAACTGAATTACAAAACAGAACAGGGTCTCAAATTTAGAAACCCAACTTATTCTTGCTTAAGTGGAAAGGTGAGTTGGGGTGCTGCATAAAACCAGAGATTGAAATGAGCACAGATAAAGTTCCTTAAGCCAAATATGGAATAGACAAGAGCTACTCCTTGCTCAACGAAATGGACTCAACACCCCATATTAAACACCTAAGAATATACCTGACTAGGAAGTATCTTAAAACCTATGGATTGCTATGTCTCCGAAAGAGAATCAAGCGTGTGTACAGGGGCATAAACGCAGCAGTGATAGGACTGGAGAGGTTCGGTGAGCAAATGAAGACCCTTTGAAGTCATATTGCATGGTACCCATTCCACGGGTCTCAACTCTCCAGGTTTAAGGTATTCTTCCTTCAGCTAAAACATGCATGTGGAACCCAGAGTATGATCAACCGTGTGATCGGGAGACGTGTTCCAATATGTGTCAGTTTTCGTCCCCTGGTACTCGGGTGCAACATTCCAGACGCTTTACTAACACTCTCCCGACTTGGAGAGTCAGCGCCTTTAACCTCCTGTTTGGCCCAGTTTGCAATTTCTGCGGAGGATGAACAGGAATAGGGAGAACCAATGACAGACTAGCTGGAGGTGTCTGGACGGGCAAATTTAACTCTCATTTCCCACCAGGAAGAGGAATTAAGCAAAGGCTCAGCGTGCTGTGCCGGAACCAGATTAGGGCCTGAAGCCATCCTGCGGTGTTGCGGCCAGCTCACGAGAAAGCGAGTTGAAGAAAGGAGCTCAGGGGCACTGTAATTCACAAACCTGCAGAGTTATAAATGACAGCTATCGTCCAAAAATATACTGAAGTAAGGCTGCCAAGAGGACTTGAAAGCGGGGCAGAATTGCAGGAAACCGATTTCAGGAGGTAGACTGGAATTGCATTGAAAGCATAGGAAAAGAGGCAGAACGTCCACAATGATGCACTTGGCCAAAAAGGGCGTATGCGTTTTTTCCTGAATATATTCAGGAAAAAACGCATACGCCCTTTTTGGCCAACCAAGCAAGCTTGCAAAGGAAATCTGCACTACAATGAAGTCTCACTTCCCCCCGGTCAAAAGGGCCATCTGAAAAAAGTGTAAAATCCAGAAAGGCAGCACAGGCCATGGAGAACTGGGAGCCTTGTTATGCTGATGGGCGGGATGTCAATTGCCAACAGCCACTCGGGAGAAGTGTATGGTGTTTCCTGAAACATCTAAAAAACAAAGCAACAGAGCCTAGGGCACTTCCACTTATGGTCCTATAGCTTAGGGAAATTAAAATCAAAAAGACACAGCCACCCCAAAGTTGGGACGGCTCTGTTTCCAAGAACCTGGTTTACGGTACAAGTTCAATATCGCAGAAAGTGAAAAATGGATAAAGAAGTTGTGGTACTTACGTACAATGCAATATCACTCAGCAATGAAATCTATGTCATCAGGCCCGTAGCAGCATAATGAGTGGATTCAGGTATGATGATTCTAACTGAAATAAGTCACACAGAAAAAGAAACATCATAAGATATCACTAATACACGGAATGTAAACTTGGCTACACAGGAACTGAATTACAAAACAGAACAGGGTCTCAAATTTAGAAAACCAACTTATGCTTGCTTAAGGGGAAAGGTGAGTTGGGGTGCTGCATAAAACCAGAGATTGAAATGAGCACAGATAAATTTCCTTAAGCCAAATATGGAATAGACAAGAGCTACTCCTTGCTCAACGAAATGGACTCAACACCCCATATTAAATGCCTAAGAGTGTACCTGACTAGGAAGTATCTTAAAACCTATAGATTGCTATGTCTCTGAAAGAGAATCAAGTGTGTGTACAGGGGCATAAACGCAGCAGTGATAGGACTGGAGAGGTTCGGTGAGCAAATGAAGACCCTTTGAAGTCATATTGCATGGTACCCATTCCATGGGTCTCAACTCTCCAGGTTTAAGGTATTCTTCCTTCAGCTAAAACATGCATGTGGAACCCAGAGTATGATCAACCGTGTGATCGGGAGACGTGTTCCAATATGTGTCAGTTTTCGTCCCCTGGTACTCGGGTGCAACATTCCAGACGCTTTACTAACACTCTCCCGACTTGGAGAGTCAGTGCCTTTAACCTCCTGTTTGGCCCAGTTTGCAATTTCTGCGGAGGATGAACAGGAATAGGGAGAACCAATGACAGACTAGCTGGAGGTGTCTGGACGGACAAATTTAACTCTCATTTCCCACCAGGAGAGGAATTAACCAAAGGCTCAGCGTGCCGTGCCGGAACCAGATTAGGGCCTGAAGCCATCCTGCGGTGTTGCGGCCAGCTCACGAGAATGTGAGTTGAAGAAAGGAGCTCAGGGGCACTGTAATTCACAAACCTGCAGAGTTATAAATGACAGCTATCGTCCAAAAATATACTGAAGTAAGGCTGCCAAGAGGACTTGAAAGCGGGGCAGAATTGCAGGAAACCGATTTCAGGAGGTAGACTGGAATTGCATTTAAAGCATAGGAAAAGAGGCAGAACATCCACAATGATGCACTTGGCCAAAAAGGACGTATGCGTTTTTTCCTGAATATATTCAGGAAAAAACGCATACGCCCTTTTTGGCCAACCAAGCAAGCTTGCCAAGGAAATCTGCACTACAATGAAGTCTCACTTCCCCCTGGTCAAAAGGGCCATCTGAAAAAAGTGTAAAATCCAGAAAGGCAGCACAGGCCATGGAGAACTGGGAGCCTTGTTATGCTGATGGGCGGGATGTCAATTGCCAACAGCCACTCGGGAGAAGTGTATGGTGTTTCCTGAAACATCTAAAAAACAAAGCAACAGAGCCTAGGGCACTTCCACTTATGGTCCTATAGCTTAGGGAAATTAAAATCAAAAAGACACAGCCACCCCAAAGTTGGGACGGCTCTGTTTACAAGAACCTGGTTTACGGTACAAGTTCAATATCGCAGAAAGTGAAAAATGGATAAAGAAGTTGTGGTACTTACGTACAATGCAGTATCACTCAGCAAGGAAATCTATGTCATCAGGCCCGTAGCAGCATAATGAGTGGATTCAGGTATGATGATTCTAACTGAAATAAGTCACACAGAAAAAGAAACATCATAAGATATCACTAATACACGGAATGTAAACTTGGCTACACATGAACTGAAATACAAAACAGAACAGGGTCTCAAATTTAGAAACCCAACTTATGCTTGCTTAAGGGGAAAGGTGAGTTGGGGTGCTGCATAAAATCAGAGATTGAAATGAGCACAGATAAAGTTCCTTAAGCCAAATATGGAATAGACAAGAGCTACTCCTTGCTCAACGAAATGGACTCAACACCCCATATTAAACGCCTAAGAATGTACCTGACTAGGAAGTATCTTAAAACCTATGGACTGCGATGTCTCCGAAAGAGAATCAAGCGTGTGTACAGGGGCATAAACACAGCAGTGATAGGATTGGAGAAGTTGGGTGAGCAAATGAAGACCCTTTGAAGTCATATTGCATGGTACCCATTCCACGGGTCTCAATTCTCCAGGTTTAAGGTATTCTTCCTTCAGCTAAAACATGCATGTGGAACCCAGAGTATGATCAACCGTGTGATCGGGAGACGTGTTCCAATATGTGTCAGTTTTCGTCCCCTGGTACTCGGGTGCAACATTCCAGATGCTTTAGTAACACTCTCCCGACTTGGAGAGTCAGTGCCTTTAACCTCCTGTTTGGCCCAGTTTGCAATTTCTGCGGAAGATGAACAGGAATAGGGAGAACCAATGAGAGACTAGCTGGAGGTGTCTGGACGGGCAAATTTAACTCTCATTTCCCACCAGGAAGAGGAATTAACCAAAGGCTCAGCGTGCCGTGCCGGAACCAGATTAGGGCCTGAAGCCATCCTGCGGTGTTGCGGCCAGCTCACCAGAAAGCGAGTTGAAGAAAGGAGCTCAGGGGCACTGTAATTCACAAACCTGCAGAGTTATAAATGATAGCTATCGTCCAAAAATATACTGAAGTAAGGCTGCCAAGAGGACTTGAAAGCGGGGCAGAATTGCAGGAAACCGATTTCAGGAGGTAGACTGGAATTGCATTTAAAGCATAGGAAAAGAGGCAGAACGTCCACAATGGTGCACTTGGCCAAAAAGGGCGTATGCGTTTTTTCCTGAATATATTCAGGAAAAAACGCATACGCCCTTTTTGGCCAACCAAGCAAGCTTGCAAAGGAAATCTGCACTACAATGAACTCTCACTTCCCCCCGGTCAAAAGGGCCATCTGAAAAAGGTGTAAAATCCAGAAAGGCAGGACAGGCCATGGAGAACTGGGAGCCTTGTTATGTTGATGGGCGTGATTTAAATTGCCAACAGCCACTCCGGAGAAGTGTATGGTGTTTCCTGAAACATCTATAAAACAAAGCAACAGAGCCTAGGGCACTTCCACTTATGGTCCTATAGCTTAAGGAAATTAAAATCAAAAAGACAGAGCCACCCAAAAGGTTGGGACGGCTCTGTTTACAAGAAACTCATTTAAGGTACAAGTTCAATATCGCAGAAAGTGAAAAATGGATAAAGAAGTTGTGGTACTTACATACAATGCAATATCACTCAGCAAGGCAATCTATGTCATCAGGACCATAGCAGCATAATGAGTGGATTCAGGTATGATGATTCTAACTGAAATAAGTCACACAGAAAAAGAAACATCATAAGATATCACTAATACACGGAATGTAAACTTGGCTACACAGGAACTGAATTACAAAACAGAACAGGGTCTCAAATTTAGAAACCCAACTTATGCTTGCTTAAGGGGAAAGGTGAGTTGGGGTGCTGCATAAAACCAGAGATTGAAGTGAGCACAGATAAAGTCCCTTATGCCAAATATGGAATAGACAAGAGCTACTCCTTGCTCAACGAAATGGATTCAACACCCCATATTAAACACCTAAGAATATACCTGACTAGGAAGTATCTTAAAACCTATGGATTGCTATGTCTCCGAAAGAGAATCAAGCGTGTGTGCAGGGGCATAAACGCAGCAGTGATAGGATTGGAGAGGTTCGGTGAGCAAATGAAGACCCTTTGAAGTCATATTGCATGGTACCCATTCCACGGGTCTCAACTCTCTAGGTTTAAGGTATTCTTCCTTCAGCTAAAACATGCATGTGGAACCCAGAGTATGATCAACCGTGTGATCGGGAGACGTGTTCCAATATGTGTCAGTTTTCGTCCCCTGGTACTCGGGTGCAACATTCCAGACGCTTTACTAACACTCTCCTGACTTGGAGAGTCAGCGCCTTTAACCTCCTGTTTGGCCCAGTTTGCAATTTCTGCGGAAGATGAACAGGAATAGGCAGAACCAATGACAGACTAGCTGGAGGTGTCTGGACGGGCAAATTTAACTCTCATTTCCCACCAGGAAGAGGAATTAACCAAAGGCTCAGCGTGCCATGCCGGAACCAGATTAAGGCCTGAAGCAATCCTGCGGTGTTGCGGCCAGCTCACGAGAAAGCGAGTTGAAGAAAGGAGCTCAGGGGCACTGTAATTCACAAACCTGCAGAGTTATAAATGACAGCTATCGTCCAAAAATATACTGAAGTAAGGCTGCCAAGAGGACTTGAAAGCGGGGCAGAATTGCAGGAAACCGATTTCAGGAGGTAGACTGGAATTGCATTTAAAGCATAGGAAAAGAGGCAGAACGTCCACAATGATGCACTTGGCCAAAAAGGGCGTATGCGTTTTTTCCTGAATATATTCAGGAAAAAACGCATAAGCCCTTTTTGGCCAACCAAGCAAGTTTGCAAAGGAAATCTGCACTACAATGAAGTCTCACTTCCCCCCGGTCAAAAGGGCCATCTGAAAAAAGTGTAAAATCCAGAAAGGCAGGACAGGCCATGGAGAACTGGGAGCCTTGTTATGCTGATGGGCGGGATGTCAATTGCCAACAGCCACTCGTCAGAAGTGTATGGTGTTTCCTGAAACATCTAAAAAACAAAGCAACAGAGCCTAGGGCACTTCCACTTATGGTCCTATAGCTTAGGGAAATTAAAATCAAAAAGACACAGCCACCCCAAAGGTTGGGACGGCTCTGTTTACAAGAACCTGGTTTACGGTACAAGTTCAATATCGCAGAAAGTGAAAAATGGATAAAGAAGTTGTGGTACTTACGTACAATGCAGTATCACTCAGCAATTAAATCTATGTCATCAGGCCCGTAGCAGCATAATGAGTGGATTCAGGTATGATGATTCTAACTGAAATAAGTCACACAGAAAAAGAAACATCATAAGATATCACTAATACACGGAATGTAAACTTGGCTACACAGGAACTGAATTACAAAACAGAACAGGGTCTCAAATTTAGAAACCCAACTTATTCTTGCTTAAGTGGAAAGGTGAGTTGGGGTGCTGCATAAAACCAGAGATTGAAATGAGCACAGATAAAGTTCCTTAAGCCAAATATGGAATAGACAAGAGCTACTCCTTGCTCAACGAAATGGACTCAACACCCCATATTAAACACCTAAGAATATACCTGACTAGGAAGTATCTTAAAACCTATGAATTGCTATGTCTCCGAAAGAGAATCAAGCATGTGTACAGGGGCATAAACGCAGCAGTGATAGGACTGGAGAGGTTCGGTGAGCAAATGAAGACCCTTTGAAGTCATATTGCATGGTACCCATTCCACGGGTCTCAACTCTCCAGGTTTAAGGTATTCTTCCTTCAGCTAAAACATGCATGTGGAACCCAGAGTATGATCAACCGTGTGATCGGGAGACGTGTTCCAATATGTGTCAGTTTTCGTCCCCTGGTACTCGGGTGCAACATTCCAGACGCTTTACTAACACTCTCCCGACTTGGAGAGTCAGCGCCTTTAACCTCCTGTTTGGCCCAGTTTGCAATTTCTGCGGAGGATGAACAGGAATAGGGAGAACCAATGACAGACTAGCTGGAGGTGTCTGGACGGGCAAATTTAACTCTCATTTCCCACCAGGAAGAGGAATTAAGCAAAGGCTCAGCGTGCTGTGCCGGAACCAGATTAGGGCCTGAAGCCATCCTGCGGTGTTGCGGCCAGCTCACGAGAAAGCGAGTTGAAGAAAGGAGCTCAGGGGCACTGTAATTCACAAACCTGCAGAGTTATAAATGACAGCTATCGTCCAAAAATATACTGAAGTAAGGCTGCCAAGAGGACTTGAAAGCGGGGCAGAATTGCAGGAAACCGATTTCAGGAGGTAGACTGGAATTGCATTGAAAGCATAGGAAAAGAGGCAGAACGTCCACAATGATGCACTTGGCCAAAAAGGGCGTATGCGTTTTTTCCTGAATATATTCAGGAAAAAACGCATACACCCTTTTTGGCCAACCAAGCAAGCTTGCAAAGGAAATCTGCACTACAATGAAGTCTCACTTCCCCCCGGTCAAAAGGGCCATCTGAAAAAAGTGTAAAATCCAGAAAGGCAGCACAGGCCATGGAAAACTGGGAGCCTTGTTATGCTGATGGGCGGGATGTCAATTGCCAACAGCCACTCGGGAGAAGTGTATGGTGTTTCCTGAAACATCTAAAAAACAAAGCAACAGAGCCTAGGGCACTTCCACTTATGGTCCTATAGCTTAGGGAAATTAAAATCAAAAAGACACAGCCACCCCAAAGTTGGGACGGCTCTGTTTACAAGAACCTGGTTTACGGTACAAGTTCAATATCGCAGAAAGTGAAAAATGGATAAAGAAGTTGTGGTACTTACGTACAATGCAATATCACTCAGCAATGAAATCTATGTCATCAGGCCCGTAGCAGCATAATGAGTGGATTCAGGTATGATGATTCTAACTGAAATAAGTCACACAGAAAAAGAAACATCATAAGATATCACTAATACACGGAATGTAAACTTGGCTACACAGGAACTGAATTACAAAACAGAACAGGGTCTCAAATTTAGAAACCCAACTTATGCTTGCTTAAGGGGAAAGGTGAGTTGGGGTGCTGCATAAAACCAGAGATTGAAATGAGCACAGATAAAGTTCCTTAAGCCAAATATGGAATAGACAAGAGCTACTCCTTGCTCAACGAAATGGACTCAACACCCCATATTAAACGCCTAAGAATGTACCTGACTAGGAAGTATTTAAAACCTATGGATTGCTATGTCTCCGAAAGAGAATCAAGCGTGTGTACAGGGGCATAAACGCAGCAGTGATAGGATTGGAGAGGTTCGGTGAGCAAATGAAGACCCTTTGAAGTCATATTGCATGGTACCCATTCCACGGGTCTCAACTCTCCAGGTTTAAGGTATTCTTCCTTCAGCTAAAACATGCATGTGGAACCCAGAGTATGATCAACCGTGTGATCGGGAGACGTGTTCAAATATGTCTCAGTTTTCGTCCCCTGGTACTCGGGTGCAACATTCCAGACGCTTTACTAACACTCTACTGACTTGGAGAGTCAGTGCCTTTAAACTCCTGTTTGGCCCAGTTTGCAATTTCTGCAGAAGATGAACAGGAATAGGGAGAACCAATGACAGACTAGCTGGAGGTGTCTGGACGGGCAAATTTAACTCTCATTTCCCACCAGGAAGAGGAATTAACCAAAGGCTCAGCGTACCGTGCCAGAACCAGATTAGGGCCTGAAGCCATCCTGCGGTGTTGCGGCCAGCTCACGAGAAAGCGAGTTGAAGAAAGGAGCTCAGGGTCACTCTAATTCACAAACCTGCAGAGTTATAAATGACAGCTATCGTCCAAAAATATACTGAAGTAAGGCTGCCAAGAGGACTTGAAAGCGGGACAGAATTGCAGGAAACCGATTTCAGGAGGTAGACTGGAATTGCATTTAAAGCATAGGAAAAGAGGCAGAACGTCCACAATGATGCACTTGGCCAAAAAGGGCGTATGCGTTTTTTCCTGAATATATTCAGGAAAAAACGCATACGCCCTTTTTGGCCAACCAAGCAAGCTTGCAAAGGAAATCTGCACTACAATGAAGTCTCACTTCCCCCCGGTCAAAAGGGCCATCTGAAAAAAGTGTAAAATGCAGAAAGGCAGGACAGGCCATGGAGAACTGGGAGCCTTGTTATGCTGATGGGCGGGATGTCAATTGCCAACAGCCACTCGGGAGAAGTGTATGGTGTTTCCTGAAACATCTAAAAAACAAAGCAACAGAGCCTAGGGCACTTCCACTTATGGTCCTATAGCTTAGTTAATTTAAAATCAAAAAGACACAGCCACCCCAAAGGTTGGGACGGTTCTTTTTACTGGAATCTCTTCTACGGCACAAGTTAAATATCCCAGAGAGCAAATAATGGATAAAGAAGTTGCGGTACTTATGTACAACAGAATACCACTCAGCAATGAAATCTATGTCACCAGGCCCGTACCAGCATAATGAGTGGATTGAGGCACGATGATTCTAACTGAAATAAGTCACACAGAAAAAGAAACATCGTAAGGTATCACTAATACACGGAATGTGAACTTGGCTACACAGGAACTGAATTACAAAACAGAACAGGGTCTCAAGTTTAGAAAACTAACTTATGCTTGCTTAAGGGGGAAGGTGAGTTGGGGTGCTGCATTAAACCAGAGTTTGAAATTAGCACAGATACCGTTCCATAAGCCAAATATGGAATAGACAAGACCTACCCCTTGCTCAACGAAATGGATTCAACAATGAGGTATCACCTCACACCTGGTTGAATAGGCATCATAGAAAATCTACAAGCAAAAAATGCTGGAAAGGGTGTGGAGAAAAGGAACCCTCTTCCACTATTGTTGGGAATATAAATTGATACAGTCACTATGGAGAACAATATGGAATTTCTTAAGAAACTAACAATAGAATTACCATATGATACAGCAATCCCAGTACTGGACATATACCCAGACAAAACCATAAATCAAAAAGAGACATTCACCGCAATGTTCATTGCATCACTATTTACAATATCGAGGTAATGGAAGCAACCTAAATGCCCACAGACAGACGAATGCATAAAGCCGTGGTACATATATAAAATGCAATATTACTAAGCCATGAAAAGGAATGAAATTGGGTCATTTGTAGAGACGTCGATGCATCTAGAGACTGTCATACAGAGTGAAGTAAGTCAGAAAGAGAAAAACAAATCTTGTATATTCATGCATATATGTGGAACCTAGAAAACCTGTACAGATTAACCATTTTGCGAGACATAAATAGAGCAACAGATGTAGACAACAAACGTATGGACAACAAGGGGGGAAAGCTGTTGGGGGGGGTGGTGGGAGGAGTTGAGAGACTGGGATTGGCATGTATACATTTATATGTATAAAATAGATAACCAATAAGAACCTGCTGTATAAAAATATAAAATAAAATTCAAAATTAAAAAGAAATAAAATTTAAAAAATAGAAAAAACAATTATTCCCTTCACATACATGTATTTATATGAATAAATTATTTCCATGCTTATATCTGTAAATACAAAAAAGAGGAATAAAATCTACCTTGAACCCAAAACGAAAAAGAGAAAAAAACCACAGAACCCACCAGTTCCACAGAGGAAAACCGTATCAGGGCACTTGCTCCAGTTGTAAACAATTCTGAAGTTGGTCAGTGGTGGGGAATCGTCTCCCATTCAGCCAGCAGCCCCCACGCAACAAGCGTCCTCATTGCAAAGCTGGGGCACCGTGCCGAGGCATCTGTGAGTAAACGTGAGCTGAGCCCCAGGCCAGTTGCTGCTGAACTATTCCCACCCATCCCAGGTAAAACACCTGAATATATACAAGGACTTGAAAGCCTAGAGGGAGGGCCATAGAGCCACACGAGTGACAGCATGCCGGCCGACTTGGTGCCTGCAGGCCAGCCAGGATGGTCCTGGCCCTGGGTGCTCTTCTGGAAGATTTCCATTTCCCTGCCTGAGATACCCGTCCTGTCCCTGCCCCCACTGCTTGTTTCCTTCCTCACCTCTGCCCAGGGAGAAATTCCAGCAGCAGGTATGGGTGACACATCTTCTTCTTTAGCAGGTGGCAGCCTGGCAACTGCTGCAGAAAGTCCAGCAGAGCCCCACTCACACTGGGCCACCCACAAAGCCGTGGCCTCTCACTCCCTCCCACCAGCCCAGCCCCGAGACTGCTGACAGGGCAGAGAAAATGGCGTCAGGCACGGCTGCAGGGGCTCTTGCTGCCTGGAGTGGTATTTATAGTGATCTCAACCCAGGCACACCTGGGGAGGGCTGGCCGGCATGGTAAGGCTGCCCAGGTCAGCCAATCATCACCCCTCAGGGGCTCACAGTTGCAGAAAATGGAACTTGCTGAACCGGCCAGGTCCAAGGAACAGGTGTGGGCTCCTGAGAGTCAGGATAGACAAGGGGCTGCAGCTTTGGCTTGTTTTCTAATCATTTTATCTGGCCCATGAGTGGGAGACAACTTCAAGAAAACCCTCTCCTAATGAGAGGAACCCAGGAGTCAGGGAGAGGAGGGGTGGGTGGTGGTTGGAGACAGAGGCCTGGTGCCCCGGGTGCAGTGGAAGTCTCTGGAAGACCAGGTGGAGGGAGGCCTCACGGAGTGATGCCCAGGGTCACAGACCTGTCGCAGCTGCTGTTTGTTAGTTCAAGTCCTGCTCTGAGGTGCTCTGTGTCAGCTCTGAGCAACAGGTGAGCTGGGGGTGCTCTGCAATGAGGGCTATGTGCACGGTTCCTGTGTGCCCAGCCCTGCCACGGTACCTGCAAGGGTAGCTCTGTATCCTGGGAGGGGCCTGACCACGAGAGCCCTGTGGGCTGGGGTGGGGGTGGGGTACCTGCCCAGGTGAGCTCCATATTCTGGGATTGGTCTGACCACGAGAGCCCCATGGGCTGCTGGGGACCTGGTAAAGGATGTCAGGACAGTCAGTGAAGCCACCGAGGATATACCTCCAGTTGCTCCTAATTCCTACACCCTGCTGGTCATTCTACCAACCACCAGGACATGGTATTCTGTATTAGTCTTCAATGATGCCTTCTTTTGTATTCCATTAGTCCCAGAGTCACAAGAAATTTTGGCTTGTGAGTGGCAGGACTCAACATACAACTAAAACAATACTTCCGGGCCGTCTGGCCCCAAGGGTGCAAAAATTCCCACACCATCTTTGGGGAAAGCTTAGCTAAAGACCTAAAAGTTCTACCTCTGGAAAAGGAAACCCTCCTTCAATATGCAGACGACATTCTGATCGCCAGCCCTACTAAGGAGGCCTCTGAACTACCAAGCCAATAAAGGATAGAAGTTGTCCAAGAAAAAGCTCAAATATCACAGACTGCCGTGACCTGCCTGGGCTTCATTCTCACAGAAGGTTGGAGAAGTCCATCCCAGGAAAGGGAAGAAACCATTTTCAGCCTTACCCCTTTCTAAAACTAGAAGACAGCTTAGGGGTTCCTGGGGAGGCCAGGGTTTGCTGCTTCTGGATCCCTAACTACAGTCTACTAGCTGGGCCTCTATATGAAACACTGAAAGGAAAAGATGATGATCCTTTTGAATAGAATCCAGAAGTGGCCTTTCAAGAATGGAAAGAGCAGTCAATTCAGACCCTTGCCCTGGAACTCCCTAATTTAGCTAAACCCTTTGACCTTTACATTCCCGGTGAAAGGTGAATCGCCATTGGAGAATTAGTGCAAAACCTGGGACCACTTGAAATGGAACAATGCAAGAATGCCATCCAGGTAGGATAAACTATGGTCACCAAGGGGCTTGGCCCACTGCCACATCTGGCCAAGATACTGGCGGTATCTAAAACCCTGGAAATCAGCAGCCCAAAAGGCCACCTCCCTCCTAAGGGAAAAGGACCCCACGTGGTGATCCTAACCACCAACCATGCCCTGAAGTTGCAGGGTTCGCTCCGTGGGCACACCGACCTCGAGTGAGGAGGCCCTCCAACTCCAACATCCAGAGAGATAACTGGGGGCAACAGGGCACCATGACGACTCGTGTGAACATCACTTGACCTGGACTTTCTCTCATAAAACAACAAGAGTGTGTCCCAAAAGAGTAGACTACTGCTTGCAGGACTTACTGCACCCAGAGGGGAGCTAATAATCTTGGCGGGGGAACCGTATATCACACTGTCACCATAGAAAAGCCTACAGACACCGTGATGATGGTGGCCAGTAAGACCGGCTGGACTCTTGTTTACTTCAAAAGGCTGTTGGCTCAGTGGCCATCATGGTCCTTGATCACCACTGACCCTGGACTGTCTGGGAGTTGAGCGGGCAGGGCTCTGACACCTGGTGCTGTTTGTACGTTAATTCAGGGGCCTAATTGAAGAAAGCACAGACTACTGGTCAGAGCATCTAGGCTGGCAGAAACGGTCGGCCTAAGGTGGCCGAACAAATGTGGGGCGGGGTGAAACCGGCCCCCACAGCGTCTCTGCACATCTCTTTCCTGGACCCTTGAAGGTCATTAGAATCTATAACACTTCCAATGCTGGTGCTCAGGTGGACGAGCAGGGAGGCAGGGGGCCTGGGGACAATCAACGTCACCTGGAGGCTGCTGGGGAGAAGCTCTGACCCTCGCCCCAGGGTATGAGGGCTCCCAACTCAGCACTCAGCAGTTACAGAAGAAGGGTCTGCACCCTCAGCACTCCAAGAATGAGGAACGGGACAAAAGGCAGAGGGGGGGTTTGTCCCCAGCAAAGCCCATTAAAAATCCCTGGGAGATAAAAATAGCATCTGGGCAATAAAGTCAAGTCTAACCTTTTTTATCCTTTGTGCTTTGTCTAATTTCACGTGCTCCTAGGGTCCCGCATGCAGAGGTTCCACACCCGGCACTTCAGACCAGATTTCCTAGTGCAGAATGGCTGGGTCGACACCTCAGCTCCTGGGGCCCAGTGCAGACTCCGCGATATAGAGCCTGAGCTACAGCCAACCCGGCCCTCGAGAGCTCCGCCCCCTCCCTCCCACTGACTCTGACAGGATCTCTACACAGCAGCCCAGCCCACAGCCCACGGGGTAGTACATGCTCTCACCTCTCCATTCTCTGATCAAAATATAAAGTTTCCTTTGCTTGTGAACCAAACTCAGTCTCGATCTGTTGGCCCCAATGACACTGGGCAGGGGGACACTTGTTGGGGTCCACTCTGGAGGATCAGTAACAGAAATTGAGACTATTGTAACCTCAATGAACAGATGTGTGAGCCAAAGTGTAGTTAACATAGAACAGTGTATAAGGCTCGGGTAAAATAAGATGTTTCTAACACTTCCATTGGATATTTCCATCACTTTATTATAAGCAAGTTCAGTGAAAAGGTTTGTCTTATTTGTCAGCTCAATATTAGAGAAATGAAGTGATTTCTTTCCAAGGATGTACATCTAATAATCTTGGTTAAACCTTCAATCTTGTTTTAAATGCTTTTCCATTGAAAATGATACCTCTCTTTCAGCTCCCCCATTTCTGAGAAGTATAAAATCTTATAATTTATTATTACCAAAGGGGAAAGGTGGGAGGAGGGATAAATTAACAGTTTGGGATTAACACATACACACTGCTATGTATAAAATAGATCATCAACAAGGAACTACTGTATAGCACAGGGAACTACACTCAACATTTTGCAATAACCTATAAGGGGAAATAGTCTGAAAAAGAATAGATATTTTTATTGACATCATCTATCAATGACAGTTAAAGTGTAACCTAAGGGAAGCTGGTGGTGAGTGCTTCTGACCCTGAAGACTTCAATCATCTAAAGTTTGGACTCTGCCTACTTCCCAAGGCCCTTAATGAACATATGTGTAGCCGTAGCTTAAAAAATTCCCCAGTTTGGGTTTCGGGGAGACACTGATTTTGAAAAAGCCCTGGTGTTCTCCTTACATGAATGGGACTCTTCCTACTGCTAAAACATGTCTGTCACACCCAGAGGATGGTATGCCGTCTGATCGGGAAGAGTTTGGAAAAGGCATCTCATCTCCTCATCTCCTGGTGCTCGGGTTTACCCCTCCAGCGTCTTTACTAACAGTCTCCCCACTTGGAGATGTCAGCACTGTCAACATCCTGTTGCGTACAGTTTGGAATTTGTCCAGAGGATGAAGCGGAAGGATGAGGAACAATGAGAGACAAGTCCTACGTGTTCAGACAGGCACATGTCACTCTAATTTCCAATCAGGAAGACGAATTGACCAAAGGCTAGGGTTGCCCATGGAAACAGTATAGGGCTTGAGGAAATCCTGCTGCTTTGTGGCCAGTTCCCATAAACACAAGTTGAACAATAGAACTCAGGGGCAGTAAAATTCACAAAACTGCAGAGTTGAAAATATCCATCACTGAAAAATGTCTTGAGGAAAGTCAGAGAAAAGGACTTGTAAGCAAGGGAGAATGGCAGGAAAGGGATTTGAGGAGGTAGAAAGGACTCGCCATTAAGCACAAGAAAAGGAGCTGAACATTGCCAACATTGCAGTTGGCCAAAAAGGGTGTATGCGTTTTTTGTGTATATATTCAAGAAAAGAGCGTACACCTTTTTAGCCAACCAAACAGGTGGGCACTGGAAGTCAATACTACAAAAGACATCACTTCGCATCAGTCAGAAGAGCCATCCTCATAAAGCGTAAACAACAGAAATGCAGGACAGGGCAAGGAGAAGAGGGAGCCCTGTGAGACTTATAGTGGAAATGTATATTGCCAACGGCCATTCTGGAGAAGTGTATTGTGTTTACTAAAGCATCTAAACAATGAGCTACAGAGCATAGGGCACTTGCACTCATGGGCGTATATCTTGGGAAAAACAAAAATCGAGAGGACACAGGCACCCCAATGTTTACCCCCTCTCTGTTTAAAAGATCCTCAACTAGGATATAACTTAAATGTCTCTGGAGGGAAAAAATGGATAGAGATGTGGTACTTAGGTAGAGTGGAATATTATTCAGCCTGGAAATCAATGAAATATGGCCAGCTGTAACAACTCCGGAGGAGTTACGTATGATCATTCTAAGTGACAGAATTCAAAAAGAAAAAGACACATATCATAAGATATCACTTAAAGGTGGAATCCAAAATGGCTACACATGAAATAAATTACAAAACAAAAACATAGTCAAATATGTAGAAAACACGCATAAGGCTGCTAAACGGGAAAGGTGGGGAGGGGTGAGGCATCATCCAGGAGGTTGAAATTAGCAAAGATACCATTCCAAATACCAAACTGATAATCAACAAGGCCTACACGGTAGCTAAAAGAACTGCACTCAGCACACTCAAGTCACCGGAAAAGAATATATACGACTGGTAAGAATCTGAAAAAGAATTTATTGATGTCTCTCTGTACGTGAATCAAGTGGATGTACAGCAGCAAGAAACAGAGCTTTGAAAATCAGCTGTAACCAATATAGTAATAAATTGAAAAAAATAAATGACAGAGAGACAGAGAAAACCTCTTACAACTTTTCCTCAGGGATGGTGATGCAACATGGATTGAACACATCTAGACCCACAGCAGGATGAGACATAAGGCTGGAAACTGTTTGCGCTAAGAGAAATGTGAGGTTGGGTGAGGAAATGCACACCCTTTAAAGTAATACTACCTGGTACCCATTCAATGGGTCCCAAATCTGCAGGTTCAAGGGATCTTCCTACAGCTAAAACATGCATGGAAAACCCAGAGGACTGTACACCATGTGATCGGGAGATGTGTCTAAAATGCACCTCATTTATCCTCTCCTGGTGCTCCTGTTCACCATTCCAGCCACGTTACTTAGAAGCTCCCCACTTGGAGAATCAGCACATTTAAACTTCTGTTTCACACATTTTGCAAATTGTGAGGAGGATGAACGGGAAGAGGGGGAACCAATGAGAGAAGAGTTGTAGGGGTTTGGACGGGCACATATCACTCTAATTTCCCATTAAGAATAAGAATTAAAAAAAGGCTCAGCCTGCCTCGCCGGAGCCAAAATAGGGCCTGAAGCAATCCTGCGCGTTTGAGGCCAGCTCACAAAAGAGCAACTTAAAACATGGAGCTCAGGGTCACTGCAATTCACAAACCTGCAGAGTTATAAATGAAAACTAACGTCCAAAAATATGTTGAGGTAAGGCAAAGAAGAGGATCTGAATGCAAGACAGAATTGCAAGAAACAGATTTCAAGAGATAGATTGGACTCGTCTTTAACGCACATGAAAAGCGGCAGAATTTCGACAATGATGCAGTTGGCCCAAAAGGGCGTATGCGATTTTTCCTGATTATATCCAGGAAAAAACGCATACACACTTTATGGGCAACGAAGCAAGCAAGCAATGCAAATGTGCACAACAAAGAAGTCTCATTTCCCACCGGTCAAAAGGGCCATCCTAAAAAATTGTAAAAACCAGAAATGCAGGACAGGCCATGGAGAACAGGGAGCCTTTATACGCTGATGGGCAGTGTGTGAACTGCCGAGAGCCACTCTGGAGAAGTGTATGGTGGTTCCTAAATCATCTAAAAACAGAGCTACAGAGCATAGGACACTTCCAATCATGGGAGTATATCTAGGGAAGTCTAAAAATCAACAAGACACAAGCACACCACAGTTTAGGGCTACTCTGTTTACAAGAACCTCAACTTCAGTACACCTTAAATATCCCAGGAAAGAGAACAATGGATAAAGAAGATGTGGTACTTATGTACAATGGAATATCTCTTCACCATGAAATCAATGTAATAAGGCTAGTAGAAGGATAAAGAGTGGATTTAGGTCCGATAATACTACTTGAAATAAGTCAAACAGAAAAAGAAACATATCATAAGATATCACTTATAGAGGGAGGGTAAATATGGCTGCACAAGAAATGAATTACAGAACAGAACAGTGTCTCACATTTAGAAAACACACTTATGTCAGCTTAAGGGGAAAGGAGAGGTGGGGTGATGCATAAAACGAGAGTTTGAAATTAGCACAGATACCGTTCAAGAAACCAAATAGGTATTAGACAAGATCTACACCTTGCTCAATGAACTGGCCTCAACACACCCTATACACCGCAGAGAAATATATCTGAGTAATAAGAATCTTAAAACCCATGTATTAATATATCTCCATAAGGGAATCAAGTGTGTGCAGAGCGGCACAAACACAGCAGTGAAAATGAGCTAAACCCCATTATAGAAATACATTTTAAAAACAAAACGCAGAAACAATGAAAGAGAGAAAAATTCTTACAAAATTCGCTCAGGGGCTGTGATGCAACCTGGATTGACCACATATAAACCCACAGCTGGATAAGACATAAGGCTGGACACTTGGGGCTGAGAGGATTGGTGAGCTTCGGTGAGCAACTGCCGAAAGTTTAATGCAATACTTCATGCTACTCATTCCAAGGGTCCCAACACTCCAGGTTGAAGGGAATCTTCCTACAGCTAAACCATGCTTGGGAAACCCAGCGACTGGTATACCATATGATCGGGAAAGGTTTCTAAAACGCACCACATTTTTCCTCTCCTGGGGCTCCGGATCGACATTCCAGCCGCTTTACTAACAACATCCCCACATGGAGAGTCAATGCCTTTAAGTTCTGGTATCGCACAGTCTTCAGTTAGTGCGGAGGATGAATGGGAATAGGGGGAACCAGTGAGAAACTAGCTGTAGCGGTTTCAATGGGCACATGTCACTCTAATTTCACATCAGTAAGAAGAATGAACCAAAGGCACAGCAAGGTGCCCCAGAAGAAGAATAGGGCTTCAAGGAATCCTGTGGTTATGGGGCAAGATCACAAAACTAAGAGCTGAAAAATGGAGCTAAGGGCCACGCAATTCAAGAACCTGACTTGCCCAAAAAGGGCGTATGTGTTTTTTCCTGAATATATTCAGGAAAAAACGCATACGCCCTTTTTGGCCAACCAAGCAAGCTGGGAAAGGAAATCTGCACTACAATGAAGTCTCTCTTCCCCCCGGTCAAAAGGGCCATCTGAAAAAAGTGTAAAATCCAGAAAGGCAGGACAGGCCATGGAGAACTGGGAGCCTTGTTATGCTGACGGCGGGATGTCAATTGCCAACAGCCACTCGGGAGAAGTGTATGGTGTTTCCTGAAACATCTAAAAAACAAAGCAACAGAGCCTAGGGCACTTCCACTTATGGTCCTATAGCTTAGGGAAATTAAAATCAAAAAGACACAGCCACCCCAAAAGTTGGGACGGCTGTGTTTACAAGAACCACGTTTACGGTACAAGTTCAATATCGCAGAAAGTGAAAAATGGATAAAGAAGTTGTGGTACTTACGTACAATGCAGTATCACTCAGCAATGAAATCTATGTCATCAGGCCCGTAGCAGCATAATGAGTGGACTAAGTACGATGAATCTAACTGAAATAAGTCACACAGAAAAAGAAACATCATAAGATATCACTAATAACGGAATGTAAACTTGGCTACACAGGAACTGAATTCCAAAACAGAACAGGGTCTCAAATTTAGAAACCCAACTTATGCTTGCTTAAGGGGAAAGGTGAGTTGGGGTGCTGCATAAAACCAGAGATTGAAATGAGCACAGATAAAGTTCCTTAAGCCAAATATGGAATAGACAAGAGCTACTCCTTGCTCAACGAAATGGACTCAACACCCCATATTCAACGCCTAGGAATATACCTGACTAGTAAGAATCATAAAACCTATGGATTTATATATCTCTGTAAGAGAATCAAGAGTGTGTACAGTGGCATTAAAGCAGTGAAAATCAGGTAAATCCCATAATAAAAATAAATTTCTTAAACAAAACACAATGACAGTGAAATAGAGAGAAATACTTAAGTAATTCATTCAAGGCTTCTGATGCAACCTGCATTTACCACATCTACACCCAGAGCTGGGTGACACATAAGGCTGGACACTTGGGGCTCATAAGATTGGTGAGGTTCGGTGAGCAAATGAAGACCTTTGAAGTCATATTGCATGGTACCCATTCCACGGGTCTCAACTCTCCAGGTTTAAGGGATACTTCCTTCAGCTAAAACATGCATGTGGAACCCACAGTATGATCCACCATGTGATCGAGAAACATGTTCAAATGTGTCTCACTTTTCGTTCCCTGGTACTCGGGTGCAACATGCCAGACGCTTTACTAACACTCTCCCGACTTGGAGAGTCAGTGCCTTTAACCTCCTGTTTGGCCCAGTTTGCAATTTCTGCGGAAGATGAACAGGAATAGGGAGAACCAATGAGAGACTAGCTGGAAGTGTCTGGACGGGCAAATTTAACTCTCATTTCGCACCAGGAAGAGGAATTAACCAAAGGCTCAGCGTGCCGTGCCGGAACCAGATTAGGGCCTGAAGCAATCCTGCGGTGTTGCGGCCAGCTCACGAGAAAGCGAGTTGAAGAAAGGAGCTCAGGGGCACTGTAATTCACAAACCTGCAGAGTTATAAATGACAGCTATCGTCCAAAAATATACTGAAGTAAGGCTGCCAAGAGGACTTGAAAGCGGGGCAGAATTGCAGGAAACCGATTTCAGGAGGTAGACTGGAATTGCATTTAAAGCATAGGAAAAGAGGCAGAACGTCCACAATGATGCACTTGGCCAAAAAGGGCGTATGCGTTTTTTCCTGAATATATTCAGGAAAAAACGCATACGCCCTTTTTGGCCAACCAAGCAAGCTTGCAAAGGAAATCTGCACTACAATGAAGTCTCACTTCCCCCCGGTCAAAAGGGCCATCTGAAAAAAGTGTAAAATCCAGAAAGGCAGGACAGGCCATGGAGAACTGGGAGCCTTGTTATGCTGATGGGCGGGATGTCAATTGCCAACAGCCACTCGGGAGAAGTGTATGGTGTTTCCTGAAACATCTAAAAAACAAAGCAACAGAGCCTAGGGCACTTCCACTTATGGTCCTATAGCTTAGGGAAATTAAAATCAAAAAGACACAGCCACCCCAAAGGTTGGGACGGCTCTGTTTACAAGAACCTGGTTTACGGTACAAGTTCAATATCGCAGAAAGTGAAAAATGGATAAAGAAGTTGTGGTACTTACGTACAATGCAATATCACTCAGCAATGAAATCTATGTCATCAAGCCCGTAGCAGCATAATGAGTGGATTCAGGTATGATGATTCTAACTGAAATAAGTCACACAGAAAAAGAAACATCATAAGATATCACTAATACACGGAATGTAACCTTGGCTACACAGGAACTGAATTACAAAACAGAACAGGGTCTCAAATTTAGAAACCCAACTTATGCTTGCTTAAGGGGAAAGGTGAGTTGGGGTGCTGCATAAAACCAGAGATTGAAATGAGCACAGATAAAGTTCCTTAAGCCAAATATGGAATAGACAAGAGCTACTCCTTGCTCAACGAAATGGACTCAACACCCCATATTAAACGCCTAAGAATGTACCTGACTAGGAAGTATTTAAAACCTATGGATTGCTATGTCTCCGAAAGAGAATCAAGCGTGTGTACAGGGGCATAAACGCAGCAGTGATAGGATTGGAGAGGTTCGGTGAGCAAATGAAGACCCTTTGAAGTCATATTGCATGGTACCCATTCCACGGGTCTCAACTCTCCAGGTTTAAGGTATTCTTCCTTCAGCTAAAACATGCATGTGGAACCCAGAGTATGATCAACCGTGTGATCGGGAGACGTGTTCAAATATGTCTCAGTTTTCGTCCCCTGGTACTCGGGTGCAACATTCCAGACGCTTTACTAACACTCTACTGACTTGGAGAGTCAGTGCCTTTAAACTCCTGTTTGGCCCAGTTTGCAATTTCTGCAGAAGATGAACAGGAATAGGGAGAACCAATGACAGACTAGCTGGAGGTGTCTGGACAGGCAAATTTAACTCTCATTTCCCACCAGGAAGAGGAATTAACCAAAGGCTCAGCGTGCCGTGCCAGAACCAGATTAGGGCCTGAAGCCATCCTGCGGTGTTGCGGCCAGCTCACGAGAAAGCGAGTTGAAGAAAGGAGCTCAGGGTCACTCTAATTCACAAACCTGCAGAGTTATAAATGACAGCTATCGTCCAAAAATATACTGAAGTAAGGCTGCCAAGAGGACTTGAAAGCGGGACAGAATTGCAGGAAACCGATTTCAGGAGGTAGACTGGAATTGCATTTAAAGCATAGGAAAAGAGGCAGAACGTCCACAATGATGCACTTGGCCAAAAAGGGCGTATGCGTTTTTTCCTGAATATATTCAGGAAAAAACGCATACGCCCTTTTTGGCCAACCAAGCAAGCTTGCAAAGGAAATCTGCACTACAATGAAGTCTCACTTCCCCCCGGTCAAAAGGGCCATCTGAAAAAAGTGTAAAATGCAGAAAGGCAGGACAGGCCATGGAGAACTGGGAGCCTTGTTATGCTGATGGGCGGGATGTCAATTGCCAACAGCCACTCGGGAGAAGTGTATGGTGTTTCCTGAAACATCTAAAAAACAAAGCAACAGAGCCTAGGGCACTTCCACTTATGGTCCTATAGCTTAGTTAATTTAAAATCAAAAAGACACAGCCACCCCAAAGGTTGGGACGGTTCTTTTTACTGGAATCTCTTCTACGGCACAAGTTAAATATCCCAGAGAGCAAATAATGGATAAAGAAGTTGCGGTACTTATGTACAACAGAATACCACTCAGCAATGAAATCTATGTCACCAGGCCCGTACCAGCATAATGAGTGGATTGAGGCACGATGATTCTAACTGAAATAAGTCACACAGAAAAAGAAACATCGTAAGGTATCACTAATACACGGAATGTGAACTTGGCTACACAGGAACTGAATTACAAAACAGAACAGGGTCTCAAGTTTAGAAAACTAACTTATGCTTGCTTAAGGGGGAAGGTGAGTTGGGGTGCTGCATTAAACCAGAGTTTGAAATTAGCACAGATACCGTTCCATAAGCCAAATATGGAATAGACAAGACCTACCCCTTGCTCAACGAAATGGATTCAACAATGAGGTATCACCTCACACCTGGTTGAATAGGCATCATAGAAAATCTACAAGCAAAAAATGCTGGAAAGGGTGTGGAGAAAAGGAACCCTCTTCCACTATTGTTGGGAATATAAATTGATACAGTCACTATGGAGAACAATATGGAATTTCTTAAGAAACTAACAATAGAATTACCATATGATACAGCAATCCCAGTACTGGACATATACCCAGACAAAACCATAAATCAAAAAGAGACATTCACCGCAATGTTCATTGCATCACTATTTACAATATCGAGGTAATGGAAGCAACCTAAATGCCCACAGACAGACGAATGCATAAAGCCGTGGTACATATATAAAATGCAATATTACTAAGCCATGAAAAGGAATGAAATTGGGTCATTTGTAGAGACGTCGATGCATCTAGAGACTGTCATACAGAGTGAAGTAAGTCAGAAAGAGAAAAACAAATCTTGTATATTCATGCATATATGTGGAACCTAGAAAACCTGTACAGATTAACCATTTTGCGAGACATAAATAGAGCAACAGATGTAGACAACAAACGTATGGACAACAAGGGGGGAAAGCTGTTGGGGGGGGTGGTGGGAGGAGTTGAGAGACTGGGATTGGCATGTATACATTTATATGTATAAAATAGATAACCAATAAGAACCTGCTGTATAAAAATATAAAATAAAATTCAAAATTAAAAAGAAATAAAATTTAAAAAATAGAAAAAACAATTATTCCCTTCACATACATGTATTTATATGAATAAATTATTTCCATGCTTATATCTGTAAATACAAAAAAGAGGAATAAAATCTACCTTGAACCCAAAACGAAAAAGAGAAAAAAACCACAGAACCCACCAGTTCCACAGAGGAAAACCGTATCAGGGCACTTGCTCCAGTTGTAAACAATTCTGAAGTTGGTCAGTGGTGGGGAATCGTCTCCCATTCAGCCAGCAGCCCCCACGCAACAAGCGTCCTCATTGCAAAGCTGGGGCACCGTGCCGAGGCATCTGTGAGTAAACGTGAGCTGAGCCCCAGGCCAGTTGCTGCTGAACTATTCCCACCCATCCCAGGTAAAACACCTGAATATATACAAGGACTTGAAAGCCTAGAGGGAGGGCCATAGAGCCACACGAGTGACAGCATGCCGGCCGACTTGGTGCCTGCAGGCCAGCCAGGATGGTCCTGGCCCTGGGTGCTCTTCTGGAAGATTTCCATTTCCCTGCCTGAGATACCCGTCCTGTCCCTGCCCCCACTGCTTGTTTCCTTCCTCACCTCTGCCCAGGGAGAAATTCCAGCAGCAGGTATGGGTGACACATCTTCTTCTTTAGCAGGTGGCAGCCTGGCAACTGCTGCAGAAAGTCCAGCAGAGCCCCACTCACACTGGGCCACCCACAAAGCCGTGGCCTCTCACTCCCTCCCACCAGCCCAGCCCCGAGACTGCTGACAGGGCAGAGAAAATGGCGTCAGGCACGGCTGCAGGGGCTCTTGCTGCCTGGAGTGGTATTTATAGTGATCTCAACCCAGGCACACCTGGGGAGGGCTGGCCGGCATGGTAAGGCTGCCCAGGTCAGCCAATCATCACCCCTCAGGGGCTCACAGTTGCAGAAAATGGAACTTGCTGAACCGGCCAGGTCCAAGGAACAGGTGTGGGCTCCTGAGAGTCAGGATAGACAAGGGGCTGCAGCTTTGGCTTGTTTTCTAATCATTTTATCTGGCCCATGAGTGGGAGACAACTTCAAGAAAACCCTCTCCTAATGAGAGGAACCCAGGAGTCAGGGAGAGGAGGGGTGGGTGGTGGTTGGAGACAGAGGCCTGGTGCCCCGGGTGCAGTGGAAGTCTCTGGAAGACCAGGTGGAGGGAGGCCTCACGGAGTGATGCCCAGGGTCACAGACCTGTCGCAGCTGCTGTTTGTTAGTTCAAGTCCTGCTCTGAGGTGCTCTGTGTCAGCTCTGAGCAACAGGTGAGCTGGGGGTGCTCTGCAATGAGGGCTATGTGCACGGTTCCTGTGTGCCCAGCCCTGCCACGGTACCTGCAAGGGTAGCTCTGTATCCTGGGAGGGGCCTGACCACGAGAGCCCTGTGGGCTGGGGTGGGGGTGGGGTACCTGCCCAGGTGAGCTCCATATTCTGGGATTGGTCTGACCACGAGAGCCCCATGGGCTGCTGGGGACCTGGTAAAGGATGTCAGGACAGTCAGTGAAGCCACCGAGGATATACCTCCAGTTGCTCCTAATTCCTACACCCTGCTGGTCATTCTACCAACCACCAGGACATGGTATTCTGTATTAGTCTTCAATGATGCCTTCTTTTGTATTCCATTAGTCCCAGAGTCACAAGAAATTTTGGCTTGTGAGTGGCAGGACTCAACATACAACTAAAACAATACTTCCGGGCCGTCTGGCCCCAAGGGTGCAAAAATTCCCACACCATCTTTGGGGAAAGCTTAGCTAAAGACCTAAAAGTTCTACCTCTGGAAAAGGAAACCCTCCTTCAATATGCAGACGACATTCTGATCGCCAGCCCTACTAAGGAGGCCTCTGAACTACCAAGCCAATAAAGGATAGAAGTTGTCCAAGAAAAAGCTCAAATATCACAGACTGCCGTGACCTGCCTGGGCTTCATTCTCACAGAAGGTTGGAGAAGTCCATCCCAGGAAAGGGAAGAAACCATTTTCAGCCTTACCCCTTTCTAAAACTAGAAGACAGCTTAGGGGTTCCTGGGGAGGCCAGGGTTTGCTGCTTCTGGATCCCTAACTACAGTCTACTAGCTGGGCCTCTATATGAAACACTGAAAGGAAAAGATGATGATCCTTTTGAATAGAATCCAGAAGTGGCCTTTCAAGAATGGAAAGAGCAGTCAATTCAGACCCTTGCCCTGGAACTCCCTAATTTAGCTAAACCCTTTGACCTTTACATTCCCGGTGAAAGGTGAATCGCCATTGGAGAATTAGTGCAAAACCTGGGACCACTTGAAATGGAACAATGCAAGAATGCCATCCAGGTAGGATAAACTATGGTCACCAAGGGGCTTGGCCCACTGCCACATCTGGCCAAGATACTGGCGGTATCTAAAACCCTGGAAATCAGCAGCCCAAAAGGCCACCTCCCTCCTAAGGGAAAAGGACCCCACGTGGTGATCCTAACCACCAACCATGCCCTGAAGTTGCAGGGTTCGCTCCGTGGGCACACCGACCTCGAGTGAGGAGGCCCTCCAACTCCAACATCCAGAGAGATAACTGGGGGCAACAGGGCACCATGACGACTCGTGTGAACATCACTTGACCTGGACTTTCTCTCATAAAACAACAAGAGTGTGTCCCAAAAGAGTAGACTACTGCTTGCAGGACTTACTGCACCCAGAGGGGAGCTAATAATCTTGGCGGGGGAACCGTATATCACACTGTCACCATAGAAAAGCCTACAGACACCGTGATGATGGTGGCCAGTAAGACCGGCTGGACTCTTGTTTACTTCAAAAGGCTGTTGGCTCAGTGGCCATCATGGTCCTTGATCACCACTGACCCTGGACTGTCTGGGAGTTGAGCGGGCAGGGCTCTGACACCTGGTGCTGTTTGTACGTTAATTCAGGGGCCTAATTGAAGAAAGCACAGACTACTGGTCAGAGCATCTAGGCTGGCAGAAACGGTCGGCCTAAGGTGGCCGAACAAATGTGGGGCGGGGTGAAACCGGCCCCCACAGCGTCTCTGCACATCTCTTTCCTGGACCCTTGAAGGTCATTAGAATCTATAACACTTCCAATGCTGGTGCTCAGGTGGACGAGCAGGGAGGCAGGGGGCCTGGGGACAATCAACGTCACCTGGAGGCTGCTGGGGAGAAGCTCTGACCCTCGCCCCAGGGTATGAGGGCTCCCAACTCAGCACTCAGCAGTTACAGAAGAAGGGTCTGCACCCTCAGCACTCCAAGAATGAGGAACGGGACAAAAGGCAGAGGGGGGGTTTGTCCCCAGCAAAGCCCATTAAAAATCCCTGGGAGATAAAAATAGAATCTGGGCAATAAAGTCAAGTCTAACCTTTTTTATCCTTTGTGCTTTGTCTAATTTCACGTGCTCCTAGGGTCCCGCATGCAGAGGTTCCACACCCGGCACTTCAGACCAGATTTCCTAGTGCAGAATGGCTGGGTCGACACCTCAGCTCCTGGGGCCCAGTGCAGACTCCGCGATATAGAGCCTGAGCTACAGCCAACCCGGCCCTCGAGAGCTCCGCCCCCTCCCTCCCACTGACTCTGACAGGATCTCTACACAGCAGCCCAGCCCACAGCCCACGGGGTAGTACATGCTCTCACCTCTCCATTCTCTGATCAAAATATAAAGTTTCCTTTGCTTGTGAACCAAACTCAGTCTCGATCTGTTGGCCCCAATGACACTGGGCAGGGGGACACTTGTTGGGGTCCACTCTGGAGGATCAGTAACAGAAATTGAGACTATTGTAACCTCAATGAACAGATGTGTGAGCCAAAGTGTAGTTAACATAGAACAGTGTATAAGGCTCGGGTAAAATAAGATGTTTCTAACACTTCCATTGGATATTTCCATCACTTTATTATAAGCAAGTTCAGTGAAAAGGTTTGTCTTATTTGTCAGCTCAATATTAGAGAAATGAAGTGATTTCTTTCCAAGGATGTACATCTAATAATCTTGGTTAAACCTTCAATCTTGTTTTAAATGCTTTTCCATTGAAAATGATACCTCTCTTTCAGCTCCCCCATTTCTGAGAAGTATAAAATCTTATAATTTATTATTACCAAAGGGGAAAGGTGGGAGGAGGGATAAATTAACAGTTTGGGATTAACACATACACACTGCTATGTATAAAATAGATCATCAACAAGGAACTACTGTATAGCACAGGGAACTACACTCAACATTTTGCAATAACCTATAAGGGGAAATAGTCTGAAAAAGAATAGATATTTTTATTGACATCATCTATCAATGACAGTTAAAGTGTAACCTAAGGGAAGCTGGTGGTGAGTGCTTCTGACCCTGAAGACTTCAATCATCTAAAGTTTGGACTCTGCCTACTTCCCAAGGCCCTTAATGAACATATGTGTAGCCGTAGCTTAAAAAATTCCCCAGTTTGGGTTTCGGGGAGACACTGATTTTGAAAAAGCCCTGGTGTTCTCCTTACATGAATGGGACTCTTCCTACTGCTAAAACATGTCTGTCACACCCAGAGGATGGTATGCCGTCTGATCGGGAAGAGTTTGGAAAAGGCATCTCATCTCCTCATCTCCTGGTGCTCGGGTTTACCCCTCCAGCGTCTTTACTAACAGTCTCCCCACTTGGAGATGTCAGCACTGTCAACATCCTGTTGCGTACAGTTTGGAATTTGTCCAGAGGATGAAGCGGAAGGATGAGGAACAATGAGAGACAAGTCCTACGTGTTCAGACAGGCACATGTCACTCTAATTTCCAATCAGGAAGACGAATTGACCAAAGGCTAGGGTTGCCCATGGAAACAGTATAGGGCTTGAGGAAATCCTGCTGCTTTGTGGCCAGTTCCCATAAACACAAGTTGAACAATAGAACTCAGGGGCAGTAAAATTCACAAAACTGCAGAGTTGAAAATATCCATCACTGAAAAATGTCTTGAGGAAAGTCAGAGAAAAGGACTTGTAAGCAAGGGAGAATGGCAGGAAAGGGATTTGAGGAGGTAGAAAGGACTCGCCATTAAGCACAAGAAAAGGAGCTGAACATTGCCAACATTGCAGTTGGCCAAAAAGGGTGTATGCGTTTTTTGTGTATATATTCAAGAAAAGAGCGTACACCTTTTTAGCCAACCAAACAGGTGGGCACTGGAAGTCAATACTACAAAAGACATCACTTCGCATCAGTCAGAAGAGCCATCCTCATAAAGCGTAAACAACAGAAATGCAGGACAGGGCAAGGAGAAGAGGGAGCCCTGTGAGACTTATAGTGGAAATGTATATTGCCAACGGCCATTCTGGAGAAGTGTATTGTGTTTACTAAAGCATCTAAACAATGAGCTACAGAGCATAGGGCACTTGCACTCATGGGCGTATATCTTGGGAAAAACAAAAATCGAGAGGACACAGGCACCCCAATGTTTACCCCCTCTCTGTTTAAAAGATCCTCAACTAGGATATAACTTAAATGTCTCTGGAGGGAAAAAATGGATAGAGATGTGGTACTTAGGTAGAGTGGAATATTATTCAGCCTGGAAATCAATGAAATATGGCCAGCTGTAACAACTCCGGAGGAGTTACGTATGATCATTCTAAGTGACAGAATTCACAAAGAAAAAGACACATATCATAAGATATCACTTAAAGGTGGAATCCAAAATGGCTACACATGAAATAAATTACAAAACAAAAACATAGTCAAATATGTAGAAAACACGCATAAGGCTGCTAAACGGGAAAGGTGGGGAGGGGTGAGGCATCATCCAGGAGGTTGAAATTAGCAAAGATACCATTCCAAATACCAAACTGATAATCAACAAGGCCTACACGGTAGCTAAAAGAACTGCACTCAGCACACTCAAGTCACCGGAAAAGAATATATACGACTGGTAAGAATCTGAAAAAGAATTTATTGATGTCTCTCTGTACGTGAATCAAGTGGATGTACAGCAGCAAGAAACAGAGCTTTGAAAATCAGCTGTAACCAATATAGTAATAAATTGAAAAAAATAAACGACAGAGAGACAGAGAAAACCTCTTACAACTTTTCCTCAGGGACGGTGATGCAACATGGATTGAACACATCTAGACCCACAGCAGGATGAGACATAAGGCTGGAAACTGTTTGCGCTAAGAGAAATGTGAGGTTGGGTGAGGAAATGCACACCCTTTAAAGTAATACTACCTGGTACCCATTCAATGGGTCCCAAATCTGCAGGTTCAAGGGATCTTCCTACAGCTAAAACATGCATGGAAAACCCAGAGGACTGTACACCATGTGATCGGGAGATGTGTCTAAAATGCACCTCATTTATCCTCTCCTGGTGCTCCTGTTCACCATTCCAGCCACGTTACTTAGAAGCTCCCCACTTGGAGAATCAGCACATTTAAACTTCTGTTTCACACATTTTGCAAATTGTGAGGAGGATGAACGGGAAGAGGGGGAACCAATGAGAGAAGAGTTGTAGGGGTTTGGACGGGCACATATCACTCTAATTTCCCATTAAGAATAAGAATTAAAAAAAGGCTCAGCCTGCCTCGCCGGAGCCAAAATAGGGCCTGAAGCAATCCTGCGCGTTTGAGGCCAGCTCACAAAAGAGCAACTTAAAACATGGAGCTCAGGGTCACTGCAATTCACAAACCTGCAGAGTTATAAATGAAAACTAACGTCCAAAAATATGTTGAGGTAAGGCAAAGAAGAGGATCTGAATGCAAGACAGAATTGCAAGAAACAGATTTCAAGAGATAGATTGGACTCGTCTTTAACGCACATGAAAAGCGGCAGAATTTCGACAATGATGCAGTTGGCCCAAAAGGGCGTATGCGAGTTTTCCTGATTATATCCAGGAAAAAACGCATACGCACTTTATGGGCAACGAAGCAAGCAAGCAATGCAAATGTGCACAACAAAGAAGTCTCATTTCCCACCGGTCAAAAGGGCCATCCTAAAAAATTGTAAAAACCAGAAATGCAGGACAGGCCATGGAGAACAGGGAGCCTTTATACGCTGATGGGCAGTGTGTGAACTGCCGAGAGCCACTCTGGAGAAGTGTATGGTGGTTCCTAAATCATCTAAAAACAGAGCTACAGAGCATAGGACACTTCCAATCATGGGAGTATATCTAGGGAAGTCTAAAAATCAACAAGACACAAGCACACCACAGTTTAGGGCTACTCTGTTTACAAGAACCTCAACTTCAGTACACCTTAAATATCCCAGGAAAGAGAACAATGGATAAAGAAGATGTGGTACTTATGTACAATGGAATATCTCTTCACCATGAAATCAATGTAATAAGGCTAGTAGAAGGATAAAGAGTGGATTTAGGTCCGATAATACTACTTGAAATAAGTCAAACAGAAAAAGAAACATATCATAAGATATCACTTATAGAGGGAGGGTAAATATGGCTGCACAAGAAATGAATTACAGAACAGAACAGTGTCTCACATTTAGAAAACACACTTATGTCAGCTTAAGGGGAAAGGAGAGGTGGGGTGATGCATAAAACCAGAGTTTGAAATTAGCACAGATACCGTTCAAGAAACCAAATAGGTATTAGACAAGATCTACACCTTGCTCAATGAACTGGCCTCAACACACCCTATACACCGCAGAGAAATATATCTGAGTAATAAGAATCTTAAAACCCATGTATTGATATATCTCCATAAGGGAATCAAGTGTGTGCAGAGCGGCACAAACACAGCAGTGAAAATGAGCTAAACCCCATTATAGAAATACATTTTAAAAACAAAACGCAGAAACAATGAAAGAGAGAAAAATTCTTACAAAATTCGCTCAGGGGCTGTGATGCAACCTGGATTGACCACATATAAACCCACAGCTGGATAAGACATAAGGCTGGACACTTGGGGCTGAGAGGATTGGTGAGCTTCGGTGAGCAACTGCCGAAAGTTTAATGCAATACTTCATGCTACTCATTCCAAGGGTCCCAACACTCCAGGTTGAAGGGAATCTTCCTACAGCTAAACCATGCTTGGGAAACCCAGCGACTGGTATACCATATGATCGGGAAAGGTTTCTAAAACGCACCACATTTTTCCTCTCCTGGGGCTCCGGATCGACATTCCAGCCGCTTTACTAACAACATCCCCACATGGAGAGTCAATGCCTTTAAGTTCTGGTATCGCACAGTCTTCAGTTAGTGCGGAGGATGAATGGGAATAGGGGGAACCAGTGAGAAACTAGCTGTAGCGGTTTCAATGGGCACATGTCACTCTAATTTCACATCAGTAAGAAGAATGAACCAAAGGCACAGCAAGGTGCCCCAGAAGAAGAATAGGGCTTCAAGGAATCCTGTGGTTATGGGGCAAGATCACAAAACTAAGAGCTGAAAAATGGAGCTAAGGGCCACGCAATTCAAGAACCTGACTTGCCCAAAAAGGGCGTATGTGTTTTTTCCTGAATATATTCAGGAAAAAACGCATACGCCCTTTTTGGCCAACCAAGCAAGCTGGGAAAGGAAATCTGCACTACAATGAAGTCTCTCTTCACCCCGGTCAAAAGGGCCATCTGAAAAAAGTGTAAAATCCAGAAAGGCAGGACAGGCCATGGAGAACTGGGAGCCTTGTTATGCTGATGGGCGGGATGTCAATTGCCAACAGCCACTCGGGAGAAGTGTATGGTGTTTCCTGAAACATCTAAAAAACAAAGCAACAGAGCCTAGGGCACTTCCACTTATGGTCCTATAGCTTAGGGAAATTAAAATCAAAAAGACACAGCCACCCCAAAAGTTGGGACGGCTCTGTTTACAAGAACCTGGTTTACGGTACAAGTTCAATATCGCAGAAAGTGAAAAATGGATAAAGAAGTTGTGGTACTTACGTACAATGCAGTATCACTCAGCAATGAAATCTATGTCATCAGGCCCGTAGCAGCATAATGAGTGGACTAAGTACGATGAATCTAACTGAAATAAGTCACACAGAAAAAGAAACATCATAAGATATCACTAATAACGGAATGTAAACTTGGCTACACAGGAACTGAATTCCAAAACAGAACAGGGTCTCAAATTTAGAAACCCAACTTATGCTTGCTTAAGGGGAAAGGTGAGTTGGGGTGCTGCATAAAACCAGAGATTGAAATGAGCACAGATAAAGTTCCTTAAGCCAAATATGGAATAGACAAGAGCTACTCCTTGCTCAACGAAATGGACTCAACACCCCATATTCAACGCCTAGGAATATACCTGACTAGTAAGAATCATAAAACCTATGGATTTATATATCTCTGTAAGAGAATCAAGAGTGTGTACAGTGGCATTAAAGCAGTGAAAATCAGGTAAATCCCATAATAAAAATAAATTTCTTAAACAAAACACAATGACAGTGAAATAGAGAGAAATACTTAAGTAATTCATTCAAGGCTTCTGATGCAACCTGCATTTACCACATCTACACCCAGAGCTGGGTGACACATAAGGCTGGACACTTGGGGCTCATAAGATTGGTGAGGTTCGGTGAGCAAATGAAGACCTTTGAAGTCATATTGCATGGTACCCATTCCACGGGTCTCAACTCTCCAGGTTTAAGGGATACTTCCTTCAGCTAAAACATGCATGTGGAACCCAGAGTATGATCCACCATGTGATCGAGAAACATGTTCAAATGTGTCTCACTTTTCGTTCCCTGGTACTCGGGTGCAACATGCCAGACGCTTTACTAACACTCTCCCGACTTGGAGAGTCAGTGCCTTTAACCTCCTGTTTGGCCCAGTTTGCAATTTCTGCGGAAGATGAACAGGAATAGGGAGAACCAATGAGAGACTAGCTGGAAGTGTCTGGACGGGCAAATTTAACTCTCATTTCGCACCAGGAAGAGGAATTAACCAAAGGCTCAGCGTGCCGTGCCGGAACCAGATTAGGGCCTGAAGCAATCCTGCGGTGTTGCGGCCAGCTCACGAGAAAGCGAGTTGAAGAAAGGAGCTCAGGGGCACTGTAATTCACAAACCTGCAGAGTTATAAATGACAGCTATCGTCCAAAAATATACTGAAGTAAGGCTGCCAAGAGGACTTGAAAGCGGGGCAGAATTGCAGGAAACCGATTTCAGGAGGTAGACTGGAATTGCATTTAAAGCATAGGAAAAGAGGCAGAACGTCCACAATGATGCACTTGGCCAAAAAGGGCGTATGCGTTTTTTCCTGAATATATTCAGGAAAAAACGCATACGCCCTTTTTGGCCAACCAAGCAAGCTTGCAAAGGAAATCTGCACTACAATGAAGTCTCACTTCCCCCCGGTCAAAAGGGCCATCTGAAAAAAGTGTAAAATCCAGAAAGGCAGGACAGGCCATGGAGAACTGGGAGCCTTGTTATGCTGATGGGCGGGATGTCAATTGCCAACAGCCACTCGGGAGAAGTGTATGGTGTTTCCTGAAACATCTAAAAAACAAAGCAACAGAGCCTAGGGCACTTCCACTTATGGTCCTATAGCTTAGGGAAATTAAAATCAAAAAGACACAGCCACCCCAAAGGTTGGGACGGCTCTGTTTACAAGAACCTGGTTTACGGTACAAGTTCAATATCGCAGAAAGTGAAAAATGGATAAAGAAGTTGTGGTACTTACGTACAATGCAATATCACTCAGCAATGAAATCTATGTCATCAGGCCCGTAGCAGCATAATGAGTGGATTCAGGTATGATGATTCTAACTGAAATAAGTCACACAGAAAAAGAAACATCATAAGATATCACTAATACACGGAATGTAAACTTGGCTACACAGGAACTGAATTACAAAACAGAACAGGGTCTCAAATTTAGAAACCCAACTTATGCTTGCTTAAGGGGAAAGGTGAGTTGGGGTGCTGCATAAAACCAGAGATTGAAATGAGCACAGATAAAGTTCCTTAAGCCAAATATGGAATAGACAAGAGCTACTCCTTGCTCAACGAAATGGACTCAACACCCCATATTAAATGCCTAAGAGTGTACCTGACTAGGAAGTATTTAAAACCTATGGATTGCTATGTCTCCGAAAGAGAATCAAGCGTGTGTACAGGGGCATAAACGCAGCAGTGATAGGATTGGAGAGGTTCGGTGAGCAAATGAAGACCCTTTGAAGTCATATTGCATGGTACCCATTCCACGGGTCTCAACTCTCCAGGTTTAAGGTATTCTTCCTTCAGCTAAAACATGCATGTGGAACCCAGAGTATGATCAACCGTGTGATCGGGAGACGTGTTCCAATATGTGTCAGTTTTCGTCCCCTGGTACTCGGGTGCAACATGCCAGACGCTTTACTAACACTCTCCCGACTTGGAGAGTCAGTGCCTTTAACCTCCTGTTTGGCCCAGTTTGCAATTTCTGCGGAAGATGAACAGGAATAGGGAGAACCAATGACAAACTAGCTGGAGGTGTCTGGACGGGCAAATTTAACTCTCATTTCCCACCAGGAAGAGGAATTAACCAAAGTCTCAGCGTGCCGTGCCGGAACCAGATTAGGGCCTGAAGCAATCCTGCGGTGTTGCGGCCATCTCACGAGAAAGCGAGTTGAATAAAGGAGCTCAGGGGCACTGTAATTCACAAACCTGCAGAGTTATAAATGACAGCTATCGTCCAAAAATATACTGAAGTAAGGCTGCCAAGAGGACTTGAAAGCAGGGCAGAATTGCAGGAAACCGATTTCAGGAGGTAGACTGGAATTGCATTTAAAGCATAGGAAAAGAGGCAGAACGTCCACAATGATGCACTTGGCCAAAAAGGGCGTATGCGTTTTTTCCTGAATATATTCAGGAAAAAACGCATACGCCCTTTTTGGCCAACCAAGCAAGCTTGCAAAGGAAATCTGCACTACAATGAAGTCTCACTTCCCCCCGGTCAAAAGGGCCATCTGAAAAAAGTGTAAAATGCAGAAAGGCAGGACAGGCCATGGAGAACTGGGAGCCTTGTTATGCTGATGGGCGGGATGTCAATTGCCAACAGCCACTCGGGAGAAGTGTATGGTGTTTCCTGAAACATCTAAAAAACAAAGCAACAGAGCCTAGGGCACTTCCACTTATGGTCCTATAGCTTAGTTAATTTAAAATCAAAAAGACACAGCCACCCCAAAGGTTGGGACGGTTCTTTTTACTGGAATCTCTTCTACGGCACAAGTTAAATATCCCAGAGAGCAAATAATGGATAAAGAAGTTGCGGTACTTATGTACAACAGAATACCACTCAGCAATGAAATCTATGTCACCAGGCCCGTACCAGCATAATGAGTGGATTGAGGCACGATGATTCTAACTGAAATAAGTCACACAGAAAAAGAAACATCGTAAGGTATCACTAATACACGGAATGTGAACTTGGCTACACAGGAACTGAATTACAAAACAGAACAGGGTCTCAAGTTTAGAAAACTAACTTATGCTTGCTTAAGGGGGAAGGTGAGTTGGGGTGCTGCATTAAACCAGAGTTTGAAATTAGCACAGATACCGTTCCATAAGCCAAATATGGAATAGACAAGACCTACCCCTTGCTCAACGAAATGGATTCAACAATGAGGTATCACCTCACACCTGGTTGAATAGGCATCATAGAAAATCTACAAGCAAAAAATGCTGGAAAGGGTGTGGAGAAAAGGAACCCTCTTCCACTATTGTTGGGAATATAAATTGATACAGTCACTATGGAGAACAATATGGAATTTCTTAAGAAACTAACAATAGAATTACCATATGATACAGCAATCCCAGTACTGGACATATACCCAGACAAAACCATAAATCAAAAAGAGACATTCACCGCAATGTTCATTGCATCACTATTTACAATATCGAGGTAATGGAAGCAACCTAAATGCCCACAGACAGACGAATGCATAAAGCCGTGGTACATATATAAAATGCAATATTACTAAGCCATGAAAAGGAATGAAATTGGGTCATTTGTAGAGACGTCGATGCATCTAGAGACTGTCATACAGAGTGAAGTAAGTCAGAAAGAGAAAAACAAATCTTGTATATTCATGCATATATGTGGAACCTAGAAAACCTGTACAGATTAACCATTTTGCAAGGCATAAATAGAGCAACAGACGTAGACAACAAACGTATGGACAACAAGGGGGGAAAGCTGTTGGGGGGGGTGGTGGGAGGAGTTGAGAGACTGGGATTGGCATGTATACATTTATATGTATAAAATAGATAACCAATAAGAACCTGCTGTATAAAAATATAAAATAAAATTCAAAATTAAAAAGAAATAAAATTTAAAAAATAGAAAAAACAATTATTCCCTTCACATACATGTATTTATATGAATAAATTATTTCCATGCTTATATCTGTAAATACAAAAAAGAGGAATAAAATCTACCTTGAACCCAAAACGAAAAAGAGAAAAAAACCACAGAACCCACCAGTTCCACAGAGGAAAACCGTATCAGGGCACTTGCTCCAGTTGTAAACAATTCTGAAGTTGGTCAGTGGTGGGGAATCGTCTCCCATTCAGCCAGCAGCCCCCACGCAACAAGCGTCCTCATTGCAAAGCTGGGGCACCGTGCCGAGGCATCTGTGAGTAAACGTGAGCTGAGCCCCAGGCCAGTTGCTGCTGAACTATTCCCACCCATCCCAGGTAAAACACCTGAATATATACAAGGACTTGAAAGCCTAGAGGGAGGGCCATAGAGCCACACGAGTGACAGCATGCCGGCCGACTTGGTGCCTGCAGGCCAGCCAGGATGGTCCTGGCCCTGGGTGCTCTTCTGGAAGATTTCCATTTCCCTGCCTGAGATACCCGTCCTGTCCCTGCCCCCACTGCTTTTTTCCTTCCTCACCTCTGCCCAGGGAGAAATTCCAGCAGCAGGTATGGGTGACACATCTTCTTCTTTAGCAGGTGGCAGCCTGGCAACTGCTGCAGAAAGTCCAGCAGAGCCCCACTCACACTGGGCCACCCACAAAGCCGTGGCCTCTCACTCCCTCCCACCAGCCCAGCCCCGAGACTGCTGACAGGGCAGAGAAAATGGCGTCAGGCACGGCTGCAGGGGCTCTTGCTGCCTGGAGTGGTATTTATAGTGATCTCAACCCAGGCACACCTGGGGAGGGCTGGCCGGCACGGTAAGGCTGCCCAGGTCAGCCAATCATCACCCCTCAGGGGCTCACAGTTGCAGAAAATGGAACTTGCTGAACCGGCCAGGTCCAAGGAACAGGTGTGGGCTCCTGAGAGTCAGGATAGACAAGGGGCTGCAGCTTTGGCTTGTTTTCTAATCATTTTATCTGGCCCATGAGTGGGAGACAACTTCAAGAAAACCCTCTCCTAATGAGAGGAACCCAGGAGTCAGGGAGAGGAGGGGTGGGTGGTGGTTGGAGACAGAGGCCTGGTGCCCCGGGTGCAGTGGAAGTCTCTGGAAGACCAGGTGGAGGGAGGCCTCACGGAGTGATGCCCAGGGTCACAGACCTGTCGCAGCTGCTGTTTGTTAGTTCAAGTCCTGCTCTGAGGTGCTCTGTGTCAGCTCTGAGCGACAGGTGAGCTGGGGGTGCTCTGCAATGAGGGCTATGTGCACGGTTCCTGTGTGCCCAGCCCTGCCACGGTACCTGCAAGGGTAGCTCTGTATCCTGGGAGGGGCCTGACCACGAGAGCCCTGTGGGCTGGGGTGGGGGTGGGGTACCTGCCCAGGTGAGCTCCATATTCTGGGATTGGTCTGACCACGAGAGCCCCATGGGCTGCTGGGGACCTGGTAAAGGATGTCAGGACAGTCAGTGAAGCCACCGAGGATATACCTCCAGTTGCTCCTAATTCCTACACCCTGCTGGTCATTCTACCAACCACCAGGACATGGTATTCTGTATTAGTCTTCAATGATGCCTTCTTTTGTATTCCATTAGTCCCAGAGTCACAAGAAATTTTGGCTTGTGAGTGGCAGGACTCAACATACAACTAAAACAATACTTCCGGGCCGTCTGGCCCCAAGGGTGCAAAAATTCCCACACCATCTTTGGGGAAAGCTTAGCTAAAGACCTAAAAGTTCTACCTCTGGAAAAGGAAACCCTCCTTCAATATGCAGACGACATTCTGATCGCCAGCCCTACTAAGGAGGCCTCTGAACTACCAAGCCAATAAAGGATAGAAGTTGTCCAAGAAAAAGCTCAAATATCACAGACTGCCGTGACCTGCCTGGGCTTCATTCTCACAGAAGGTTGGAGAAGTCCATCCCAGGAAAGGGAAGAAACCATTTTCAGCCTTACCCCTTTCTAAAACTAGAAGACAGCTTAGGGGTTCCTGGGGAGGCCAGGGTTTGCTGCTTCTGGATCCCTAACTACAGTCTACTAGCTGGGCCTCTATATGAAACACTGAAAGGAAAAGATGATGATCCTTTTGAATAGAATCCAGAAGTGGCCTTTCAAGAATGGAAAGAGCAGTCAATTCAGACCCTTGCCCTGGAACTCCCTAATTTAGCTAAACCCTTTGACCTTTACATTCCCGGTGAAAGGTGAATCGCCATTGGAGAATTAGTGCAAAACCTGGGACCACTTGAAATGGAACAATGCAAGAATGCCATCCACGTAGGATAAACTATGGTCACCAAGGGGCTTGGCCCACTGCCACATCTGGCCAAGATACTGGCGGTATCTAAAAACCTGGAAATCAGCAGCCCAAAAGGCCACCTCCCTCCTAAGGGAAAAGGACCCCACGTGGTGATCCTAACCACCAACCATGCCCTGAAGTTGCAGGGTTCGCTCCGTGGGCACACCGACCTCGAGTGAGGAGGCCCTCCAACTCCAACATCCAGAGAGATAACCGGGGGCAACAGGGCACCATGACGACTCGTGTGAACATCACTTGACCTGGAGTTTCTCTCATAAAACAACAAGAGTGTGTCCCAAAAGAGTAGACTACTGCTTGCCGGACTTACTGCACCCAGAGGGGAGCTAATAATCTTGGCGGGGGAACCGTATATCACACTGTCACCATAGAAAAGCCTACAGACACCGTGATGATGGTGGCCAGTAAGACCGGCTGGACTCTTGTTTACTTCAAAAGGCTGTTGACTCAGTGGCCATCATGGTCCTTGATCACCACTGACCCTGGACTGTCTGGGAGTTGAGCGGGCAGGGCTCTGACACCTGGTGCTGTTTGTACGTTAATTCAGGGGCCTAATTGAAGAAAGCGCAGACTACTGGTCAGAGCATCTAGGCTGGCAGAAACGGTCGGCCTAAGGTGGCCGAACAAATGTGGGGCGGGGTGAAACCGGCCCCCACAGCGTCTCTGCACATCTCTTTCCTGGACCCTTGAAGGTCATTAGAATCTATAACACTTCCAATGCTGGTGCTCAGGTGGACGAGCAGGGAGGCAGGGGGCCTGGGGACAATCAACGTCACCTGGAGGCTGCTGGGGAGAAGCTCTGACCCTCGCCCCAGGGCATGAGGGCTCCCAACTCAGCACTCAGCAGTTACAGAAGAAGGGTCTGCACCCTCAGCACTCCAAGAATGAGGAACGGGACAAAAGGCAGAGGGGGGGTTTGTCCCCAGCAAAGCCCATTAAAAATCCCTGGGAGATAAAAATAGAATCTGGGCAATAAAGTCAAGTCTAACCTTTTTTATCCTTTGTGCTTTGTCTAATTTCACGTGCTCCTAGGGTCCCGCATGCAGAGGTTCCACACCCGGCACTTCAGACCAGATTTCCTAGTGCAGAATGGCTGGGTCGACACCTCAGCTCCTGGGGCCCAGTGCAGACTCCGCGATATAGAGCCTGAGCTACAGCCAACCCGGCCCTCGAGAGCTCCGCCCCCTCCCTCCCACTGACTCTGACAGGATCTCTACACAGCAGCCCAGCCCACAGCCCACGGGGTAGTACATGCTCTCACCTCTCCATTCTCTGATCAAAATATAAAGTTTCCTTTGCTTGTGAACCAAACTCAGTCTCGATCTGTTGGCCCCAATGACACTGGGCAGGGGGACACTTGTTGGGGTCCACTCTGGAGGATCAGTAACAGAAATTGAGACTATTGTAACCTCAATGAACAGATGTGTGAGCCAAAGTGTAGTTAACATAGAACAGTGTATAAGGCTCGGGTAAAATAAGATGTTTCTAACACTTCCATTGGATATTTCCATCACTTTATTATAAGCAAGTTCAGTGAAAAGGTTTGTCTTATTTGTCAGCTCAATATTAGAGAAATGAAGTGATTTCTTTCCAAGGATGTACATCTAATAATCTTGGTTAAACCTTCAATCTTGTTTTAAATGCTTTTCCATTGAAAATGATACCTCTCTTTCAGCTCCCCCATTTCTGAGAAGTATAAAATCTTATAATTTATTATTACCAAAGGGGAAAGGTGGGAGGAGGGATAAATTAACAGTTTGGGATTAACACATACACACTGCTATGTATAAAATAGATCATCAACAAGGAACTACTGTATAGCACAGGGAACTACACTCAACATTTTGCAATAACCTATAAGGGGAAATAGTCTGAAAAAGAATAGATATTTTTATTGACATCATCTATCAATGACAGTTAAAGTGTAACCTAAGGGAAGATGGTGGTGAGTGCTTCTGACCCTGAAGACTTCAATCATCTAAAGTTTGGACTCTGCCTACTTCCCAAGGCCCTTAATGAACATATGTGTAGCCGTAGCTTAAAAAATTCCCCAGTTTGGGTTTCGGGGAGACACTGATTTTGAAAAAGCCCTGGTGTTCTCCTTACATGAATGGGACTCTTCCTACTGCTAAAACATGTCTGTCACACCCAGAGGATGGTATACCGTCTGATCGGGAAGAGTTTGGAAAAGGCATCTCATCTCCTCATCTCCTGGTGCTCGGGTTCACCCCTCCAGCGTCTTTACTAACAGTCTCCCCACTTGGAGATGTCAGCACTGTCAACATCCTGTTGCGTACAGTTTGGAATTTGTCCAGAGGATGAAGCGGAAGGATGAGGAACAATGAGAGACAAGTCCTACGTGTTCAGACAGACACATGTCACTCTAATTTCCAATCAGGAAGACGAATTGACCAAAGGCTAGGGTTGCCCATGGAAACAGTATAGGGCTTGAGGAAATCCCGCTGCTTTGTGGCCAGTTCCCATAAACACAAGTTGAACAATAGAACTCAGGGGCAGTAAAATTCACAAAACTGCAGAGTTGAAAATATCCATCACTGAAAAATGTCTTGAGGAAAGTCAGAGAAAAGGACTTGTAAGCAAGGGAGAATGGCAGGAAAGGGATTTGAGGAGGTAGAAAGGACTCGCCATTAAGCACAAGAAAAGGAGCTGAACATTGCCAACATTGCAGTTGGCCAAAAAGGGTGTATGCGTTTTTTTGTGTATATATTCAAGAAAAGAGCGTACACCTTTTTAGCCAACCAAACAGGTGGGCACTGGAAGTCAATACTACAAAAGACATCACTTCGCATCAGTCAGAAGAGCCATCCTCATAAAGCGTAAACAACAGAAATGCAGGACAGGGCAAGGAGAAGAGGGAGCCCTGTGAGACTTATAGTGGAAATGTATATTGCCAACGGCCATTCTGGAGAAGTGTATTGTGTTTACTAAAGCATCTAAACAATGAGCTACAGAGCATAGGGCACTTGCACTCATGGGCGTATATCTTGGGAAAAACAAAAATCGAGAGGACACAGGCACCCCAATGTTTACCCCCTCTCTGTTTAAAAGATCCTCGACTAGGATATAACTTAAATGTCTCTGGAGGGAAAAAATGGATAGAGATGTGGTACTTAGGTAGAGTGGAATATTATTCAGCCTGGAAATCAATGAAATATGGCCAGCTGTAACAACTCCGGAGGAGTTACGTATGATCATTCTAAGTGACAGAATTCAAAAAGAAGAAGACACATATCATAAGATATCACTTAAAGGTGGAATCCAAAATGGCTACACATGAAATAAATTACAAAACAAAAACATAGTCAAATATGTAGAAAACACGCATAAGGCTGCTAAACGGGAAAGGTGGGGAGGGGTGAGGCATCATCCAGGAGGTTGAAATTAGCAAAGATACCATTCCAAATACCAAACTGATAATCAACAAGGCCTACACGGTAGCTAAAAGAACTGCACTCAGCACACTCAAGTCACCGGAAAAGAATATATACGACTGGTAAGAATCTGAAAAAGAATTTATTGATGTCTCTCTGTACGTGAATCAAGTGGATGTACAGCAGCAAGAAACAGAGCTTTGAAAATCAGCTGTAACCAATATAGTAATAAATTGAAAAAAATAAACGACAGAGAGACAGAGAAAACCTCTTACAACTTTTCCTCAGGGACGGTGATGCAACATGGATTGAACACATCTAGACCCACAGCAGGATGAGACATAAGGCTGGAAACTGTTTGCGCTAAGAGAAATGTGAGGTTGGGTGAGGAAATGCACACCCTTTAAAGTAATACTACCTGGTACCCATTCAATGGGTCCCAAATCTGCAGGTTCAAGGGATCTTCCTACAGCTAAAACATGCATGGAAAACCCAGAGGACTGTACACCATGTGATCGGGAGATGTGTCTAAAATGCACCTCATTTATCCTCTCCTGGTGCTCCTGTTCACCATTCCAGCCACGTTACTTAGAAGCTCCCCACTTGGAGAATCAGCACATTTAAACTTCTGTTTCACACATTTTGCAAATTGTGAGGAGGATGAACGGGAAGAGGGGGAACCAATGAGAGAAGAGTTGTAGGGGTTTGGACGGGCACATATCACTCTAATTTCCCATTAAGAATAAGAATTAAAAAAAGGCTCAGCCTGCCTCGCCGGAGCCAAAATAGGGCCTGAAGCAATCCTGCGCGTTTGAGGCCAGCTCACAAAAGAGCAACTTAAAACATGGAGCTCAGGGTCACTGCAATTCACAAACCTGCAGAGTTATAAATGAAAACTAACGTCCAAAAATATGTTGAGGTAAGGCAAAGAAGAGGATCTGAATGCAAGACAGAATTGCAAGAAACAGATTTCAAGAGATAGATTGGACTCGTCTTTAACGCACATGAAAAGCGGCAGAATTTCGACAATGATGCAGTTGGCCCAAAAGGGCGTATGCGAGTTTTCCTGATTATATCCAGGAAAAAACGCATACGCACTTTATGGGCAACGAAGCAAGCAAGCAATGCAAATGTGCACAACAAAGAAGTCTCATTTCCCACCGGTCAAAAGGGCCATCCTAAAAAATTGTAAAAACCAGAAATGCAGGACAGGCCATGGAGAACAGGGAGCCTTTATACGCTGATGGGCAGTGTGTGAACTGCCGAGAGCCACTCTGGAGAAGTGTATGGTGGTTCCTAAATCATCTAAAAACAGAGCTACAGAGCATAGGACACTTCCAATCATGGGAGTATATCTAGGGAAGTCTAAAAATCAACAAGACACAAGCACACCACAGTTTAGGGCTACTCTGTTTACAAGAACCTCAACTTCAGTACACCTTAAATATCCCAGGAAAGAGAACAATGGATAAAGAAGATGTGGTACTTATGTACAATGGAATATCTCTTCACCATGAAATCAATGTAATAAGGCTAGTAGAAGGATAAAGAGTGGATTTAGGTCCGATAATACTACTTGAAATAAGTCAAACAGAAAAAGAAACATATCATAAGATATCACTTATAGAGGGAGGGTAAATATGGCTGCACAAGAAATGAATTACAGAACAGAACAGTGTCTCACATTTAGAAAACACACTTATGTCAGCTTAAGGGGAAAGGAGAGGTGGGGTGATGCATAAAACCAGAGTTTGAAATTAGCACAGATACCGTTCAAGAAACCAAATAGGTATTAGACAAGATCTACACCTTGCTCAATGAACTGGCCTCAACACACCCTATACACCGCAGAGAAATATATCTGAGTAATAAGAATCTTAAAACCCATGTATTGATATATCTCCATAAGGGAATCAAGTGTGTGCAGAGCGGCACAAACACAGCAGTGAAAATGAGCTAAACCCCATTATAGAAATACATTTTAAAAACAAAACGCAGAAACAATGAAAGAGAGAAAAATTCTTACAAAATTCGCTCAGGGGCTGTGATGCAACCTGGATTGACCACATATAAACCCACAGCTGGATAAGACATAAGGCTGGACACTTGGGGCTGAGAGGATTGGTGAGCTTCGGTGAGCAACTGCCGAAAGTTTAATGCAATACTTCATGCTACTCATTCCAAGGGTCCCAACACTCCAGGTTGAAGGGAATCTTCCTACAGCTAAACCATGCTTGGGAAACCCAGCGACTGGTATACCATATGATCGGGAAAGGTTTCTAAAACGCACCACATTTTTCCTCTCCTGGGGCTCCGGATCGACATTCCAGCCGCTTTACTAACAACATCCCCACATGGAGAGTCAATGCCTTTAAGTTCTGGTATCGCACAGTCTTCAGTTAGTGCGGAGGATGAATGGGAATAGGGGGAACCAGTGAGAAACTAGCTGTAGCGGTTTCAATGGGCACATGTCACTCTAATTTCACATCAGTAAGAAGAATGAACCAAAGGCACAGCAAGGTGCCCCAGAAGAAGAATAGGGCTTCAAGGAATCCTGTGGTTATGGGGCAAGATCACAAAACTAAGAGCTGAAAAATGGAGCTAAGGGCCACGCAATTCAAGAACCTGACTTGCCCAAAAAGGGCGTATGTGTTTTTTCCTGAATATATTCAGGAAAAAACGCATATGCCCTTTTTGGCCAACCAAGCAAGCTGGGAAAGGAAATCTGCACTACAATGAAGTCTCTCTTCCCCCTGGTCAAAAGGGCCATCTGAAAAAAGTGTAAAATCCAGAAAGGCAGGACAGGCCATGGAGAACTGGGAGCCTTGTTATGCTGATGGGCGGGATGTCAATTGCCAACAGCCACTCGGGAGAAGTGTATGGTGTTTCCTGAAACATCTAAAAAACAAAGCAACAGAGCCTAGGGCACTTCCACTTATGGTCCTATAGCTTAGGGAAATTAAAATCAAAAAGACACAGCCACCCCAAAAGTTGGGACGGCTGTGTTTACAAGAACCACCTTTACGGTACAAGTTCAATATCGCAGAAAGTGAAAAATGGATAAAGAAGTTGTGGTACTTACGTACAATGCAGTATCACTCAGCAATGAAATCTATGTCATCAGGCCCGTAGCAGCATAATGAGTGGACTAAGTATGATGAATCTAACTGAAATAAGTCACACAGAAAAAGAAACATCATAAGATATCACTAATAACGGAATGTAAACTTGGCTACACAGGAACTGAATTCCAAAACAGAACAGGGTCTCAAATTTAGAAACCCAACTTATGCTTGCTTAAGGGGAAAGGTGAGTTGGGGTGCTGCATAAAACCAGAGATTGAAATGAGCACAGATAAAGTTCCTTAAGCCAAATATGGAATAGACAAGAGCTACTCCTTGCTCAACGAAATGGACTCAACACCCCATATTCAACGCCTAGGAATATACCTGACTAGTAAGAATCATAAAACCTATGGATTTATATATCTCTGTAAGAGAATCAAGAGTGTGTACAGCGGCATTAAAGCAGTGAAAATCAGGTAAATCCCATAATAAAAATAAATTTCTTAAACAAAACACAATGACAGTGAAATAGAGAGAAATACTTAAGTAATTCATTCAAGGCTTCTGATGCAACCTGCATTTACCACATCTACACCCAGAGCTGGGTGACACATAAGGCTGGACACTTGGGGCTCATAAGATTGGTGAGGTTCGGTGAGCAAATGAAGACCTTTGAAGTCATATTGCATGGTACCCATTCCACGGGTCTCAACTCTCCAGGTTTAAGGGATACTTCCTTCAGCTAAAACATGCATGTGGAACCCAGAGTATGATCCACCATGTGATCGAGAAACATGTTCAAATGTGTCTCACTTTTCGTTCCCTGGTACTCGGGTGCAACATGCCAGACGCTTTACTAACACTCTCCCGACTTGGAGAGTCAGTGCCTTTAACCTCCTGTTTGGCCCAGTTTGCAATTTCTGCGGAAGATGAACAGGAATAGGGAGAACCAATGAGAGACTAGCTGGAAGTGTCTGGACGGGCAAATTTAACTCTCATTTCGCACCAGGAAGAGGAATTAACCAAAGGTTCAGCGTGCCGTGCCGGAACCAGATTAGGGCCTGAAGCAATCCTGCGGTGTTGCAGCCAGCTCACGAGAAAGCGAGTTGAAGAAAGGAGGTCAGGGGCACTGTAATTCACAAACCTGCAGAGTTATAAATGACAGCTATCGTCCAAAAATATACTGAAGTAAGGCTGCCAAGAGGACTTGAAAGCGGGGCAGAATTGCAGGAAACCGATTTCAGGAGGTAGACTGGAATTGCATTTAAAGCATAGGAAAAGAGGCAGAACGTCCACAATGATGCACTTGGCCAAAAAGGGCGTATGCGTTTTTTCCTGAATATATTCAGGAAAAAACGCATACGCCCTTTTTGGCCAACCAAGCAAGCTTGCAAAGGAAATCTGCACTACAATGAAGTCTCACTTCCCCCCGGTCAAAAGGGCCATCTGAAAAGAGTGTAAAATCCAGAAAGGCAGGACAGGCCATGGAGAATTGGGAGCCTTGTTATGCTGATGGGCGGGATGTCAATTGCCAACAGCCACTCGGGAGAAGTGTATGGTGTTTCCTGAAACATCTAAAAAACAAAGCAACAGAGCCTAGGGCACTTCCACTTATGGTCCTATAGCTTAGTTAATTTAAAATCAAAAAGACACAGCCACCCCAAAGGTTGGGACAGTTCTTTTTACTGGAATCTCTTCTACGGCACAAGTTAAATATCCCAGAGAGCAAATAATGGATAAAGAAGTTGTGGTACTTATGTACAACAGAATACCACTCAGCAATGAAATCTATGTCACCAGGCCCGTACCAGCATAATGAGTGGATTGAGGCACGATGATTCTAACTGAAATAAGTCACACAGAAAAAGAAACATCGTAAGGTATCACTAATACACGGAATGTGAACTTGGCTACACAGGAACTGAATTACAAAACAGAACAGGGTCTCAAGTTTAGAAAACTAACTTATGCTTGCTTAAGGGGGAAGGTGAGTTGGGGTGCTGCATTAAACCAGAGTTTGAAATTAGCACAGATACCGTTCCATAAGCCAAATATGGAATAGACAAGACCTACCCCTTGCTCAACGAAATGGATTCAACAATGAGGTATCACCTCACACCTGGTTGAATAGGCATCATAGAAAATCTACAAGCAAAAAATGCTGGAAAGGGTGTGGAGAAAAGGAACCCTCTTCCACTATTGTTGGGAATATAAATTGATACAGTCACTATGGAGAACAATATGGAATTTCTTAAGAAACTAACAATAGAATTACCATATGATACAGCAATCCCAGTACTGGACATATACCCAGACAAAACCATAAATCAAAAAGAGACATTCACCGCAATGTTCATTGCATCACTATTTACAATATCGAGGTAATGGAAGCAACCTAAATGCCCACAGACAGACGAATGCATAAAGCCGTGGTACATATATAAAATGCAATATTACTAAGCCATGAAAAGGAATGAAATTGGGTCATTTGTAGAGACGTCGATGCATCTAGAGACTGTCATACAGAGTGAAGTAAGTCAGAAAGAGAAAAACAAATCTTGTATATTCATGCATATATGTGGAACCTAGAAAACCTGTACAGATTAACCATTTTGCAAGGCATAAATAGAGCAACAGACGTAGACAACAAACGTATGGACAACAAGGGGGGAAAGCTGTTGGGGGGGGTGGTGGGAGGAGTTGAGAGACTGGGATTGGCATGTATACATTTATATGTATAAAATAGATAACCAATAAGAACCTGCTGTATAAAAATATAAAATAAAATTCAAAATTAAAAAGAAATAAAATTTAAAAAATAGAAAAAACAATTATTCCCTTCACATACATGTATTTATATGAATAAATTATTTCCATGCTTATATCTGTAAATACAAAAAAGAGGAATAAAATCTACCTTGAACCCAAAACGAAAAAGAGAAAAAAACCACAGAACCCACCAGTTCCACAGAGGAAAACCGTATCAGGGCACTTGCTCCAGTTGTAAACAATTCTGAAGTTGGTCAGTGGTGGGGAATCGTCTCCCATTCAGCCAGCAGCCCCCACGCAACAAGCGTCCTCATTGCAAAGCTGGGGCACCGTGCCGAGGCATCTGTGAGTAAACGTGAGCTGAGCCCCAGGCCAGTTGCTGCTGAACTATTCCCACCCATCCCAGGTAAAACACCTGAATATATACAAGGACTTGAAAGCCTAGAGGGAGGGCCATAGAGCCACACGAGTGACAGCATGCCGGCCGACTTGGTGCCTGCAGGCCAGCCAGGATGGTCCTGGCCCTGGGTGCTCTTCTGGAAGATTTCCATTTCCCTGCCTGAGATACCCGTCCTGTCCCTGCCCCCACTGCTTTTTTCCTTCCTCACCTCTGCCCAGGGAGAAATTCCAGCAGCAGGTATGGGTGACACATCTTCTTCTTTAGCAGGTGGCAGCCTGGCAACTGCTGCAGAAAGTCCAGCAGAGCCCCACTCACACTGGGCCACCCACAAAGCCGTGGCCTCTCATTCCCTCCCACCAGCCCAGCCCCGAGACTGCTGACAGGGCAGAGAAAATGGCGTCAGGCACGGCTGCAGGGGCTCTTGCTGCCTGGAGTGGTATTTATAGTGATCTCAACCCAGGCACACCTGGGGAGGGCTGGCCGGCACGGTAAGGCTGCCCAGGTCAGCCAATCATCACCCCTCAGGGGCTCACAGTTGCAGAAAATGGAACTTGCTGAACCGGCCAGGTCCAAGGAACAGGTGTGGGCTCCTGAGAGTCAGGATAGACAAGGGGCTGCAGCTTTGGCTTGTTTTCTAATCATTTTATCTGGCCCATGAGTGGGAGACAACTTCAAGAAAACCCTCTCCTAATGAGAGGAACCCAGGAGTCAGGGAGAGGAGGGGTGGGTGGTGGTTGGAGACAGAGGCCTGGTGCCCCGGGTGCAGTGGAAGTCTCTGGAAGACCAGGTGGAGGGAGGCCTCACGGAGTGATGCCCAGGGTCACAGACCTGTCGCAGCTGCTGTTTGTTAGTTCAAGTCCTGCTCTGAGGTGCTCTGTGTCAGCTCTGAGCGACAGGTGAGCTGGGGGTGCTCTGCAATGAGGGCTATGTGCACGGTTCCTGTGTGCCCAGCCCTGCCACGGTACCTGCAAGGGTAGCTCTGTATCCTGGGAGGGGCCTGACCATGAGAGCCCTGTGGGCTGGGGTGGGGGTGGGGTACCTGCCCAGGTGAGCTCCATATTCTGGGATTGGTCTGACCACGAGAGCCCCATGGGCTGCTGGGGACCTGGTAAAGGATGTCAGGACAGTCAGTGAAGCCACCGAGGATATACCTCCAGTTGCTCCTAATTCCTACACCCTGCTGGTCATTCTACCAACCACCAGGACATGGTATTCTGTATTAGTCTTCAATGATGCCTTCTTTTGTATTCCATTAGTCCCAGAGTCACAAGAAATTTTGGCTTGTGAGTGGCAGGACTCAACATACAACTAAAACAATACTTCCGGGCCGTCTGGCCCCAAGGGTGCAAAAATTCCCACACCATCTTTGGGGAAAGCTTAGCTAAAGACCTAAAAGTTCTACCTCTGGAAAAGGAAACCCTCCTTCAATATGCAGACGACATTCTGATCGCCAGCCCTACTAAGGAGGCCTCTGAACTACCAAGCCAATAAAGGATAGAAGTTGTCCAAGAAAAAGCTCAAATATCACAGACTGCCGTGACCTGCCTGGGCTTCATTCTCACAGAAGGTTGGAGAAGTCCATCCCAGGAAAGGGAAGAAACCATTTTCAGCCTTACCCCTTTCTAAAACTAGAAGACAGCTTAGGGGTTCCTGGGGAGGCCAGGGTTTGCTGCTTCTGGATCCCTAACTACAGTCTACTAGCTGGGCCTCTATATGAAACACTGAAAGGAAAAGATGATGATCCTTTTGAATAGAATCCAGAAGTGGCCTTTCAAGAATGGAAAGAGCAGTCAATTCAGACCCTTGCCCTGGAACTCCCTAATTTAGCTAAACCCTTTGACCTTTACATTCCCGGTGAAAGGTGAATCGCCATTGGAGAATTAGTGCAAAACCTGGGACCACTTGAAATGGAACAATGCAAGAATGCCATCCAGGTAGGATAAACTATGGTCACCAAGGGGCTTGGCCCACTGCCACATCTGGCCAAGATACTGGCGGTATCTAAAAACCTGGAAATCAGCAGCCCAAAAGGCCACCTCCCTCCTAAGGGAAAAGGACCCCACGTGGTGATCCTAACCACCAACCATGCCCTGAAGTTGCAGGGTTCGCTCCGTGGGCACACCGACCTCGAGTGAGGAGGCCCTCCAACTCCAACATCCAGAGAGATAACCGGGGGCAACAGGGCACCATGACGACTCGTGTGAACATCACTTGACCTGGAGTTTCTCTCATAAAACAACAAGAGTGTGTCCCAAAAGAGTAGACTACTGCTTGCCGGACTTACTGCACCCAGAGGGGAGCTAATAATCTTGGCGGGGGAACCGTATATCACACTGTCACCATAGAAAAGCCTACAGACACCGTGATGATGGTGGCCAGTAAGACCGGCTGGACTCTTGTTTACTTCAAAAGGCTGTTGACTCAGTGGCCATCATGGTCCTTGATCACCACTGACCCTGGACTGTCTGGGAGTTGAGCGGGCAGGGCTCTGACACCTGGTGCTGTTTGTACGTTAATTCAGGGGCCTAATTGAAGAAAGCGCAGACTACTGGTCAGAGCATCTAGGCTGGCAGAAACGGTCGGCCTAAGGTGGCCGAACAAATGTGGGGCGGGGTGAAACCGGCCCCCACAGCGTCTCTGCACATCTCTTTCCTGGACCCTTGAAGGTCATTAGAATCTATAACACTTCCAATGCTGGTGCTCAGGTGGACGAGCAGGGAGGCAGGGGGCCTGGGGACAATCAACGTCACCTGGAGGCTGCTGGGGAGAAGCTCTGACCCTCGCCCCAGGGTATGAGGGCTCCCAACTCAGCACTCAGCAGTTACAGAAGAAGGGTCTGCACCCTCAGCACTCCAAGAATGAGGAACGGGACAAAAGGCAGAGGGGGGGTTTGTCCCCAGCAAAGCCCATTAAAAATCCCTGGGAGATAAAAATAGAATCTGGGCAATAAAGTCAAGTCTAACCTTTTTTATCCTTTGTGCTTTGTCTAATTTCACGTGCTCCTAGGGTCCCGCATGCAGAGGTTCCACACCCGGCACTTCAGACCAGATTTCCTAGTGCAGAATGGCTGGGTCGACACCTCAGCTCCTGGGGCCCAGTGCAGACTCCGCGATATAGAGCCTGAGCTACAGCCAACCCGGCCCTCGAGAGCTCCGCCCCCTCCCTCCCACTGACTCTGACAGGATCTCTACACAGCAGCCCAGCCCACAGCCCACGGGGTAGTACATGCTCTCACCTCTCCATTCTCTGATCAAAATATAAAGTTTCCTTTGCTTGTGAACCAAACTCAGTCTCGATCTGTTGGCCCCAATGACACTGGGCAGGGGGACACTTGTTGGGGTCCACTCTGGAGGATCAGTAACAGAAATTGAGACTATTGTAACCTCAATGAACAGATGTGTGAGCCAAAGTGTAGTTAACATAGAACAGTGTATAAGGCTCGGGTAAAATAAGATGTTTCTAACACTTCCATTGGATATTTCCATCACTTTATTATAAGCAAGTTCAGTGAAAAGGTTTGTCTTATTTGTCAGCTCAATATTAGAGAAATGAAGTGATTTCTTTCCAAGGATGTACATCTAATAATCTTGGTTAAACCTTCAATCTTGTTTTAAATGCTTTTCCATTGAAAATGATACCTCTCTTTCAGCTCCCCCATTTCTGAGAAGTATAAAATCTTATAATTTATTATTACCAAAGGGGAAAGGTGGGAGGAGGGATAAATTAACAGTTTGGGATTAACACATACACACTGCTATGTATAAAATAGATCATCAACAAGGAACTACTGTATAGCACAGGGAACTACACTCAACATTTTGCAATAACCTATAAGGGGAAATAGTCTGAAAAAGAATAGATATTTTTATTGACATCATCTATCAATGACAGTTAAAGTGTAACCTAAGGGAAGATGGTGGTGAGTGCTTCTGACCCTGAAGACTTCAATCATCTAAAGTTTGGACTCTGCCTACTTCCCAAGGCCCTTAATGAACATATGTGTAGCCGTAGCTTAAAAAATTCCCCAGTTTGGGTTTCGGGGAGACACTGATTTTGAAAAAGCCCTGGTGTTCTCCTTACATGAATGGGACTCTTCCTACTGCTAAAACATGTCTGTCACACCCAGAGGATGGTATACCGTCTGATCGGGAAGAGTTTGGAAAAGGCATCTCATCTCCTCATCTCCTGGTGCTCGGGTTCACCCCTCCAGCGTCTTTACTAACAGTCTCCCCACTTGGAGATGTCAGCACTGTCAACATCCTGTTGCGTACAGTTTGGAATTTGTCCAGAGGATGAAGCGGAAGGATGAGGAACAATGAGAGACAAGTCCTACGTGTTCAGACAGGCACATGTCACTCTAATTTCCAATCAGGAAGACGAATTGACCAAAGGCTAGGGTTGCCCATGGAAACAGTATAGGGCTTGAGGAAATCCCGCTGCTTTGTGGCCAGTTCCCATAAACACAAGTTGAACAATAGAACTCAGGGGCAGTAAAATTCACAAAACTGCAGAGTTGAAAATATCCATCACTGAAAAATGTCTTGAGGAAAGTCAGAGAAAAGGACTTGTAAGCAAGGGAGAATGGCAGGAAAGGGATTTGAGGAGGTAGAAAGGACTCGCCATTAAGCACAAGAAAAGGAGCTGAACATTGCCAACATTGCAGTTGGCCAAAAAGGGTGTACGCGTTTTTTTGTGTATATATTCAAGAAAAGAGCGTACACCTTTTTAGCCAACCAAACAGGTGGGCACTGGAAGTCAATACTACAAAAGACATCACTTCGCATCAGTCAGAAGAGCCATCCTCATAAAGCGTAAACAACAGAAATGCAGGACAGGGCAAGGAGAAGAGGGAGCCCTGTGAGACTTATAGTGGAAATGTATATTGCCAACGGCCATTCTGGAGAAGTGTATTGTGTCTACTAAAGCATCTAAACAATGAGCTACAGAGCATAGGGCACTTGCACTCATGGGCGTATATCTTGGGAAAAACAAAAATCGAGAGGACACAGGCACCCCAATGTTTACCCCCTCTCTGTTTAAAAGATCCTCGACTAGGATATAACTTAAATGTCTCTGGAGGGAAAAAATGGATAGAGATGTGGTACTTAGGTAGAGTGGAATATTATTCAGCCTGGAAATCAATGAAATATGGCCAGCTGTAACAACTCCGGAGGAGTTACGTATGATCATTCTAAGTGACAGAATTCAAAAAGAAGAAGACACATATCATAAGATATCACTTAAAGGTGGAATCCAAAATGGCTACACATGAAATAAATTACAAAACAAAAACATAGTCAAATATGTAGAAAACACGCATAAGGCTGCTAAACGGGAAAGGTGGGGAGGGGTGAGGCATCATCCAGGAGGTTGAAATTAGCAAAGATACCATTCCAAATACCAAACTGATAATCAACAAGGCCTACACGGTAGCTAAAAGAACTGCACTCAGCACACTCAAGTCACCGGAAAAGAATATATACGACTGGTAAGAATCTGAAAAAGAATTTATTGATGTCTCTCTGTACGTGAATCAAGTGGATGTACAGCAGCAAGAAACAGAGCTTTGAAAATCAGCTGTAACCAATATAGTAATAAATTGAAAAAAATAAACGACAGAGAGACAGAGAAAACCTCTTACAACTTTTCCTCAGGGACGGTGATGCAACATGGATTGAACACATCTAGACCCACAGCAGGATGAGACATAAGGCTGGAAACTGTTTGCGCTAAGAGAAATGTGAGGTTGGGTGAGGAAATGCACACCCTTTAAAGTAATACTACCTGGTACCCATTCAATGGGTCCCAAATCTGCAGGTTCAAGGGATCTTCCTACAGCTAAAACATGCATGGAAAACCCAGAGGACTGTACACCATGTGATCGGGAGATGTGTCTAAAATGCACCTCATTTATCCTCTCCTGGTGCTCCTGTTCACCATTCCAGCCACGTTACTTAGAAGCTCCCCACTTGGAGAATCAGCACATTTAAACTTCTGTTTCACACATTTTGCAAATTGTGAGGAGGATGAACGGGAAGAGGGGGAACCAATGAGAGAAGAGTTGTAGGGGTTTGGACGGGCACATATCACTCTAATTTCCCATTAAGAATAAGAATTAAAAAAAGGCTCAGCCTGCCTCGCCGGAGCCAAAATAGGGCCTGAAGCAATCCTGCGCGTTTGAGGCCAGCTCACAAAAGAGCAACTTAAAACATGGAGCTCAGGGTCACTGCAATTCACAAACCTGCAGAGTTATAAATGAAAACTAACGTCCAAAAATATGTTGAGGTAAGGCAAAGAAGAGGATCTGAATGCAAGACAGAATTGCAAGAAACAGATTTCAAGAGATAGATTGGACTCGTCTTTAACGCACATGAAAAGCGGCAGAATTTCGACAATGATGCAGTTGGCCCAAAAGGGCGTATGCGATTTTTCCTGATTATATCCAGGAAAAAACGCATACGCACTTTATGGGCAACGAAGCAAGCAAGCAATGCAAATGTGCACAACAAAGAAGTCTCATTTCCCACCGGTCAAAAGGGCCATCCTAAAAAATTGTAAAAACCAGAAATGCAGGACAGGCCATGGAGAACAGGGAGCCTTTATACGCTGATGGGCAGTGTGTGAACTGCCGAGAGCCACTCTGGAGAAGTGTATGGTGGTTCCTAAATCATCTAAAAACAGAGCTACAGAGCATAGGACACTTCCAATCATGGGAGTATATCTAGGGAAGTCTAAAAATCAACAAGACACAAGCACACCACAGTTTAGGGCTACTCTGTTTACAAGAACCTCAACTTCAGTACACCTTAAATATCCCAGGAAAGAGAACAATGGATAAAGAAGATGTGGTACTTATGTACAATGGAATATCTCTTCACCATGAAATCAATGTAATAAGGCTAGTAGAAGGATAAAGAGTGGATTTAGGTCCGATAATACTACTTGAAATAAGTCAAACAGAAAAAGAAACATATCATAAGATATCACTTATAGAGGGAGGGTAAATATGGCTGCACAAGAAATGAATTACAGAACAGAACAGTGTCTCACATTTAGAAAACACACTTATGTCAGCTTAAGGGGAAAGGAGAGGTGGGGTGATGCATAAAACCAGAGTTTGAAATTAGCACAGATACCGTTCAAGAAACCAAATAGGTATTAGACAAGATCTACACCTTGCTCAATGAACTGGCCTCAACACACCCTATACACCGCAGAGAAATATATCTGAGTAATAAGAATCTTAAAACCCATGTATTGATATATCTCCATAAGGGAATCAAGTGTGTGCAGAGCGGCACAAACACAGCAGTGAAAATGAGCTAAACCCCATTATAGAAATACATTTTAAAAACAAAACGCAGAAACAATGAAAGAGAGAAAAATTCTTACAAAATTCGCTCAGGGGCTGTGATGCAACCTGGATTGACCACATATAAACCCACAGCTGGATAAGACATAAGGCTGGACACTTGGGGCTGAGAGGATTGGTGAGCTTCGGTGAGCAACTGCCGAAAGTTTAATGCAATACTTCATGCTACTCATTCCAAGGGTCCCAACACTCCAGGTTGAAGGGAATCTTCCTACAGCTAAACCATGCTTGGGAAACCCAGCGACTGGTATACCATATGATCGGGAAAGGTTTCTAAAACGCACCACATTTTTCCTCTCCTGGGGCTCCGGATCGACATTCCAGCCGCTTTACTAACAACATCCCCACATGGAGAGTCAATGCCTTTAAGTTCTGGTATCGCACAGTCTTCAGTTAGTGCGGAGGATGAATGGGAATAGGGGGAACCAGTGAGAAACTAGCTGTAGCGGTTTCAATGGGCACATGTCACTCTAATTTCACATCAGTAAGAAGAATGAACCAAAGGCACAGCAAGGTGCCCCAGAAGAAGAATAGGGCTTCAAGGAATCCTGTGGTTATGGGGCAAGATCACAAAACTAAGAGCTGAAAAATGGAGCTAAGGGCCACGCAATTCAAGAACCTGACTTGCCCAAAAAGGGCGTATGTGTTTTTTCCTGAATATATTCAGGAAAAAACGCATACGCCCTTTTTGGCCAACCAAGCAAGCTGGGAAAGGAAATCTGCACTACAATGAAGTCTCTCTTCCCCCCGGTCAAAAGGGCCATCTGAAAAAAGTGTAAAATCCAGAAAGGCAGGACAGGCCATGGAGAACTGGGAGCCTTGTTATGCTGATGGGCGGGATGTCAATTGCCAACAGCCACTCGGGAGAAGTGTATGGTGTTTCCTGAAACATCTAAAAAACAAAGCAACAGAGCCTAGGGCACTTCCACTTATGGTCCTATAGCTTAGGGAAATTAAAATCAAAAAGACACAGCCACCCCAAAGGTTGGGACGGCTCTGTTTACAAGAACCTGGTTTACGGTACAAGTTCAATATCGCAGAAAGTGAAAAATGGATAAAGAAGTTGTGGTACTTACGTACAATGCAGTATCACTCAGCAATGAAATCTATGTCATCAGGCCCGTAGCAGCATAATGAGTGGACTAAGTACGATGAATCTAACTGAAATAAGTCACACAGAAAAAGAAACATCATAAGGTATCACTAATACACGGAATGTAAACTTGGCTACACAGGAACTGAATTCCAAAACAGAACAGGGTCTCAAATTTAGAAACCCAACTTATGCTTGCTTAAGGGGAAAGGTGAGTTGGGGTGCTGCATAAAACCAGAGATTGAAATGAGCACAGATAAAGTTCCTTAAGCCAAATATGGAATAGACAAGAGCTACTCCTTGCTCAACGAAATGGACTCAACACCCCATATTCAACGCCTAGGAATATACCTGACTAGTAAGAATCATAAAACCTATGGATTTATATATCTCTGTAAGAGAATCAAGAGTGTGTACAGCGGCATTAAAGCAGTGAAAATCAGGTAAATCCCATAATAAAAATAAATTTCTTAAACAAAACACAATGACAGTGAAATAGAGAGAAATACTTAAGTAATTCATTCAAGGCTTCTGATGCAACCTGCATTTACCACATCTACACCCAGAGCTGGGTGACACATAAGGCTGGACACTTGGGGCTCATAAGATTGGTGAGGTTCGGTGAGCAAATGAAGACCTTTGAAGTCATATTGCATGGTACCCATTCCACGGGTCTCAACTCTCCAGGTTTAAGGGATACTTCCTTCAGCTAAAACATGCATGTGGAACCCACAGTATGATCCACCATGTGATCGAGAAACATGTTCAAATGTGTCTCACATTTCGTTCCCTGGTACTCGGGTGCAACATGCCAGACGCTTTACTAACACTCTCCCGACTTGGAGAGTCAGTGCCTTTAACCTCCTGTTTGGCCCAGTTTGCAATTTCTGCGGAAGATGAACAGGAATAGGGAGAACCAATGAGAGACTAGCTGGAAGTGTCTGGACGGGCAAATTTAACTCTCATTTCGCACCAGGAAGAGGAATTAACCAAAGGCTCAGCGTGCCGTGCCGGAACCAGATTAGGGCCTGAAGCAATCCTGCGGTGTTGCGGCCAGCTCACGAGAAAGCGAGTTGAAGAAAGGAGCTCAGGGGCACTGTAATTCACAAACCTGCAGAGTTATAAATGACAGCTATCGTCCAAAAATATACTGAAGTAAGGCTGCCAAGAGGACTTGAAAGCGGGGCAGAATTGCAGGAAACCGATTTCAGGAGGTAGACTGGAATTGCATTTAAAGCATAGGAAAAGAGGCAGAACGTCCACAATGATGCACTTGGCCAAAAAGGGCGTATGCGTTTTTTCCTGAATATATTCTATCCCCCTATTTCCTAGGCCTAGCCCTAGCCCTAGCCCTAACCCTAACCCTAGCCCTAACCCTAACCCTAACCCTAACACTAACCCTAAACCTAACCCTAAACCTAACCCCTAACCCTAACCCTAACCCTAACCCTAACCCCTAACCCTAACCCTAACCCTAACCCGAACCCTAACCCTAACACTAACCCTAACCCTAACACTAACCCGCGCCCTCACACGCACGCTCCCCCTAAAGCGTTGTCGGACCGTCACCTGGATCCTAAACCGTCCCCGTCCCCTAACCCTAACCCTAGCCCAAACGCTAACCCTAAACCTTCCCCGAAGCCTGACCCTCACCCGTCCCCTAATCTTACCCGTAGGCTCACAATAAGCCGCGCCCTCACACGCACGCTCCCCCTAAAGCGTTGTCGGACCCTCACCTGGACCCTCAACCGTCCCCGCCCCTAACCCTAACCCTAGCCCGAACCCTAACCCTAACCCTTCCCCGAAGCCTGACCCTCACCCGTTTCCTAATCCTAACCCGTAGGCTCACACTAACCCACGCCCTCACATGCACGCTCCCCCTAAAGCGTTGTCGGACCCTCACCTGGACCCTAAACCGTCCCCGTCCCCTAGCCCTAGCCCAAACCTTAACCCTAACACTTCACCGAAGCCTGACCCTCACGCGTCCCATAATCCTAACCCGTACGCTCACACTAACCCGCGCCCTCACACGCACGCTCCCCCTAAAGCCTTGTCGGACCCTCACCTGGACCCTAAACCGTCCCCATCCCCTAACCCTAACCCTAGCCCGAACCCTAACCATAACACTTCCCCGAAGCCTGACCCTCACCCGTCCCCTAATCCTAACCCGTACTCTAACACTAACCCGCGCCCTCACACGCACGCTCCCCCTAAAGCGTTGTCGGACCCTCACCTGGACCCTAAACCGTCCCCGTCCCCTAACCCTAACCCTAGCCCGAACCCTAACCCTAACCCTTCCCCGAAGCCTGACCCTCACCCGTCCCCTAATCCTAACCTGTAGGCTCACACTAACCCGCGCCCTCACACGAACGCTCCACCTAAAGCGTTGTCGGTCCCTCACCTGGACCCTAAACCGTCCCCATCTCCTAACCCTAACCCTAGCCCGAACCCTAACCCTAACCCTTCCCCGAAGCCTGACCCTCACCCGTACCCTAATCCTAACCCGTACGCTAACACTAACCCGCGCCCTCACACGCACGCTCCCCCTAAAGCGTTGTCGGACCCTCACCTGGACCCTAAACCGTCCCCGTCCCCTAACCCTAACCCTAGCCCGAACCCTAACCCTAACCCTTCCCCGAAGCCTGACCCTCACCCGTCACCTAATCCTAACCCGTACGCTAACACTAACCCGCGCCCTCACACGGACGCTCCCCCTAAAGCGTTGTCGGACCCTCACCTGGGCCCTAAACTGTCCCCGTCCCCTAACCCTAACCCTAGCCCGAACCCTAACACTAACCCTTCCCCGAAGCCTGACCCTCACCCGTCCCCTAATCCTAACCCGTACGCTAACACTAACCCGCGCCCTCACACGCACGCTCCCCCTAAAGCGTTGTCGGACCCTCACCTGGACCCTAAACCGTCCACGTCCCCTAACCCTAAACCTAGCCCGAACCCTAACCCTAACACTTCCCCAAAGCCTGACCCTCACCCGTCCCCTAATCCTAACCCGTAGGCTCACACTACCCGCGCCCTCACATGCACGCTCCCCCTAAAGCGTTGTCAGACCGTCACCTGGATCCTAAACCGTACCCGTCCCCTAATCCTAATCCTACCCCGAACCCTAACCCTAACCCTTCCCCGAAGCCTGACCCTCACCCGTCCCCTAATCCTAACCCGTGCGCTCACAATAACCCGCGCCCTCACACGCACGCTCCCCCTAAAGCGTTGTCGGACACTCACCTGGACCCTAAACAGTCCACGTCCCCTAACCCTAACCCTAGCCCGAACCCTAACCCTAACCCTTCCCCGAAGCCTGACCCTCACCCGTCCCCTAATCCTAACCCGTACGCTCACACTAACCCGCGCCCTCACACGCACGCTCCCCCTAAAGCGTTGTCGGACCCTCACCTGGACCCTAAACCGTCCCCGTCCCCTAACCCTAACCCTAGCCCGAACCCTAACCCTAACCCTTCCCCGAAGCCTGACCCTCACCCGTCCCCTAATCCTAACCCGTAGGCTCACACTAACCCGCGCCCTCACACGCACGCTCCCCCTAAAGCGTTGTCGGACCCTCACCTGGACCCTAAACCGTCAGCGTCCCCTAACCCTAACCCTAGCCCGAACCCTAACCCTAACTCTTCCCCGAAGCCTGACCCTCACCCGTCCCCTAATCCTAACACGTACGCTAACATTAACCCGCGCCCTCACACGCACGCTCCCCCTAAAACGTTGTCGGACCGTCACCTGGACCCTAAACCGTCCCCGTCCCCTAACCCTAACCCTAGCCCGAACCCTAACCCTAACCCTTCCCCGAAGCCTGACCCTCACCCGTCCCCTAATCCTAAACCGTACGCTCACACTAACCCGCGCCCTCACACGCACGCTCCCCCTAAAGCGTTGTCGGACCCTCACCTGGATCCTAAACCGTCCCCGTCCCCTAACCCTAACCCTAGCCCGAACCCTAAACCTAACACTTCCCCGAAGCCTGACCCTCACCCGTCCCCTAATCCTAACCCGTACGCTAACACTAACCCGCACCCTCACACGCACACTCCCCATAAAGCGTTGTCGGACCCTCACCTGGACCCTAAACCGTCCTCGTCCCCTAACCCTAACCCTAGCCCGAACCCTAACCCTAACCCTTCCCCGAAGCCTGACCCTCACCCGTCCCCTAATCCTAAGCCGTACGCTAACACTAACCCGCGCCCTCACACGCAAGCTCCCCCTAAAGCGTAATCGGCCCCTCACCTGGACCCTAAACCGTCCCCGTCCCCTAACCCTAACCCTAGCCCGAACCCTAACCCTAACCCTTCCCCGAAGCCTGTCCCTCACCCGTCCCCTAATCCTAACCCGTAGGCTCACACTAACCCGCGCCCTCACACGCACGCTCCCCCTAAAGCGTTGTCGGACCCTCACCTGGACCCTAAACCGTCCCCGTCCCCTAAACCTAACCCTAGCCGAACCCTAACCCTAAACCTTCCCCGAAGCCTGACACTCACCCGTCCCCTAATCCTAAACCGTACGCTCACCCTAACCCATGCCCTCACACGCACGCTCCCCCTAAAGCGTTGTCGGACCCTCACCTGGACCCTAAACCGTCCCCGTCCCCTAACCCTAACGCTAGCCCGAACCCTAACCCTAACCCTTCCCCGAAGCCTGACCCTCACCCATCCCCTAATCCTAACCCGTACGCTAACACTAACCCGCGCCCTCACACGCACGCTCCCCCTAAAGCGTTGTCGGACCCTCACCTGGACCCTAAACCGTCCCCGTCCCCTAACCCTAACCCTAGCCCGAACCCTAACCCTAACACTTCCCCGAAGCCTGACCCTCACCCGTCCCCTAATCCTAAACCGTAGGCTCACACTAACCCGCGCCCTCACACGCACACTCCCCCTAAATCATTGTCGGACCCTCACCTGGACCCTAAACCGTCCCCGTCCCCTAACCCTAACCCTAGCCCGAACCCTAACCCTAACTCTTCCCCGAAGCCTGACCCTCACCCGTCCCCTAATCCTAACCCGTACGCTAACATTAACCCACGCCCTCACACGCAAGCTCCCCCTAAAGCGTAATCGGCCCCTCACCTGGACCCTAAACCGTCCCCGTCCCCTAACCCTAACCCTAGCCCGAACCCTAACCCTAACCCTTCCCCGAAGCCTGTCCCTCACCCGTCCCCTAATCCTAACCCGTAGGCTCACACTAACCCGCGCCCTCACACGCACGCTCCCCCTAAAGCGTTGTTGGACCCTCACCTGGACCCTAAACCGTCCCCATCCCCAAACCCTAACCCTAGCCCGAACCCTAACCCTAACCCTTCCCCGTAGCCTGACACTCACCCGTCCCCTAATCCTAACCCGTACGCTCACACTAACCCGCGCCCTCACACGCACGCTCCCCCTAAAGCGTTGTCGGACCCTCACCTGGACCCTAAACCGTCCCCGTCCCCTAACCCTACCCCTAGCCCGAAACCTAACCCTAACACTTCCCCAAAGCCTGACCCTCACCCGTCCCCTAATCCTAACCCGTAGGCTAACACTAACCCACGCCCTCCCACGCACGCTCCCCCTAAAGCGTTGTCGGACCGTCATCTGAATCCTAAACCGTCCCCGTCCCCTAACCCTAACCCTAGCCCGAACCCTAATCGTAACCCTTCCCCGAAGCCTGACCCTCACCCGTCCCCTATGCTAACCCGTACGCTAACTCTAACCCACGCCGTCACACGCACGCTCCCCCTAATGCGTTGTCGGACCCTCACCTGGACCCTAACCCTAACCCTAGCCCGTACCCTAACCCTAACCCTAGCCCGAACCCTAAACCTAACGCTTCCCTGAAGCCTGACCCTCACCCGTCACCTAATCCTAAACCATAGGCTCACATTAACCCGCGCCCTCACACGCACGATCCCCCTAAAGCGTTGTCGGACCTTCACCTGGACCCTAAACCGTCCCCGTCCCCTAACCCTAACCCTAGCGCGAACCCTAACCCTAACCCTTCCCCGAAGCCTGACCCTCACCCGTCCCCTAATCCTAAGCCGTACGCTAACACTAACCCGCGCCCTCACACGCACGCTCCCCCTAAAGCGTAGTCGGACCCTCACCTGGACCCTAAACCGTCCCCGTCCCCTAACCCTAACCCTACCCGAACCCTAACCCTAACCCTTCCCCGAAGCCTGACCCTCACCCGTCCCCTAATCCTAACCCGTAGGCTCACACTAACCCGCGCCCTCACACGCACGCTCCCCCTAAAGCGTTCTCGGACCCTCACATGAACCCTAAACCGTCAGCGTCCCCTAACCCTAACCCTAGCCCGAACCCTAACCCTAACTCTTCCCCGAAGCCTGACCCTCAACCGTCCCCTAATCCTAACACGTACGCTAACACTAACCCGCGCCCTCACACGCACGCTCCCCCTAAAGCGTTGTCGGACCCTCACCTGGACCCTAAACCGTCCCCGTCCCCTAACCCTAACCCTAGCCCGAACCCTAACCATAACACTTCCCCGAAGCCTGACCCTCACCCGTCCCCTAATCGTAAACAGTACGCTAACACTAACCCGCGCCCTCACACGCACGCTCCCCCTAAAGCGTTGTCGGACCCTCACCTGGACCCTAAACCGTCCCCGTCCCCTAACCCTAACCCTAGCCCGAACCCTAACCCTAACCCTTCCCCGAAGCCTGACCCTCACCCGTCCCCTAATCCTAAGCCGTACGCTCACACTAACCCGCGCCCTCACACGCACGCTCCCCCTAAAGCGTAGTCGGACCCTCACCTGGACCCTAAACCGTCCCCTTCCCCTAACCCTAACCCTAGCCCGAACCCTAACCCTAACCCTTCCCCGAAGCCTGACCCTCACCCGTCCCCTAATCCTAACCCGTAGGCTCACACTAACCCGCGCCCTCACACGCACGCTCCCCCTAAAGCGTTGTCGGACCCTCACCTGGACCCTAAACCGTCCCCGTCCCCTAACCCTAACCCTACCCGAACCCTAACCCTAAACCTTCCCCGAAGCCTGACACTCACCCGTCCCCTAATCCTAAACCGTACGCTCACCCTAACCCGTGCCCTCACATGCACGCTCCCCCTAAAGCGTTGTCGGACCCTCACCTGGACCCTAAACCGTCCCCGTCCCCTAACCCTAACCCTAGCCCGAACCCTAACCCTAACCCTTACCCGAAGCCTGACCCTCACCCGTCCCCTAATCCTAAGCCGTACGCTAACACTAACCCGCGCCCTCACACGCACGCTCCCCCTAAAGCGTTGTCGGACCCTCACCTGGACCCTAAACCGTCCCCGTCCCCTAACCCTAACCCTAGCCCGAACCCTAACCCTAACACTTCCCTGAAGCCTGACCCTCACCCGTCCCCTAATCCTAACCCGTACGCTCACACTAACCCGCGCCCTCACACGCACGCTCCCCCTAAAGCGTTGTCGGACCGTCACCTGGATCCTAAACCGTCCCCGTCCCCTAACCCTAACCCTAGCCCGAACCCTAACCCTAACACTTCCCCGAAGCCTGACCCTCACCCGTCCCCTAATCCTAAGCCGTACGCTAACACTAACCCGTGCCCTCACACGCACGCTCCCCCTAAAGCATTGTCGGACCCTCACCTGGACCCTAAACCGTCCCCGTCCCCTAACCCTAACCCTAGCCCGAACCCTAACCCTAACCCTTCCCCGAAGCCTGACCCTCACCCGTCCCCTAACCCTAACACGTAGGCTCACACTAACCCGCGCCCTCACATGCACGCTCCCCCTAAAACGTTGTCGGACCCTCACCTGGACCCTAAACCGTCCCCGTCCCCTAACCCTAACCCTAGCCCGAACCCTAACCCTATCCCTTTCCCGAACCCGGACCATCACCCGTCCCCTAATCCTAACCCGTACGCTCACACTAACCCGCGCCCTCACACGCACGCTCCCCTTAAAGCGTTGTCGGACCCTCACCTGGACCCTAAACCGTCCCCGTCCCCTAACCCTAACCCTAGCCCGAACCCTAACCCTAACCCTTCCCCGAAGCCTGACCCTCACCCGTCCCCTAATCCTAAACCGTACGCTCACACTAACCCGTGCCCTCACACGCACGCTCCCCCTAAAGCGTTGTCGGACCCTCACCTGGACCCTAAACCGTCCCCATACCCTAACCCTAACCCTAGCCCGAACCCTAACCCTAACACTTCCCCGAAGCCAGACCCTCACCCGTCCCCTAATCCTAACCCGTACGCTAACACTAACCCGCGCCCTCACACGCACGCTCCCCCTAAAGCATTGTCGGACCCTCACCTGGACCCTAAACCGTCCCCGTCCCCTAACCCTAACCCTAACCCTAACCCTAACCCTAACCCTAACCCTAACCCTAACCCTAAACCGTCCCCATCCCCTAACCCTAACCCTACCTCGAACCCTAAACCTAACCCTTCCCCGAAGCCTGACCCTCACCCGTCCCCTAATCCTAACCCGTAGGCTCACACTAACCCGCGCCCTCACACGCACGCTCCCCCTAAAGCGTTGTCGGACCCTCACCTGGACCCTAAACCGTCCCCATCCCCTAACCCTAATCCTAGCCCGAACCCTAACCGTAACACTTCCCTGAAGCCTGACCCTCACCCGTCCCCTAATCCTAACCCGTACGCTCACACTAACCCGCGCCCTCACACGCACGCTCCCCCTAAAGCGTTGTCGGACCGTCACCTGGATCCTAAACCGTCCCCGTCCCCTAACCCTAACCCTAGCCCGAACCCTAACCCTAACCCTTCCCCGAAGCCTGACCCTCACCCGTCCCCTAATCCTAACCCGTAGGCTCACACTAACCCGCGCCCTCACACGCACGCTCCCCCTAAAGCGTTGTCGGACCCTCACCTGGACCCTAAACCGTCCCTGTCCCCTAACCCTAACCCTAGCCCGAACCCTAACCCTAACCCTTCCCCGAAGCCTGACCCTCACCCGTCCCCTAATCCTAAGCCGTACGCTAACACTAACCCGTGCCCTCACACGCACGCTCCCCCTAAAGCATTGTCGGACCCTCACCTGGACCCTAAACCGTCCCCGTCCCCTAACCCTAACCCTAGCCCGAACCCTAACCCTATCCCTTCCCCGAACCCTGACCATCACCCGTCCCCTAATCCTAACCCGTACGCTCACACTAACCCGCGCCCTCACACGCACGCTCCCCCTAAAGCGTTGTCGGACCCTCACCTGGACCCTAAACCGTCCCCATACCCTAACCCTAACCCTAGCCCGAACCCTAACCCTAACACTTCCCCGAAGCCTGACCCTCACCCGTCCCCTAATCCTAACCCGTACGCTAACACTAACCCGTGCCCTCACACGCACGCTCCCCCTAAAGCATTGTCGGACCCTCACCTGGACCCTAAACCGTCCCCGTCCCCTAACCCTAACCCTAGACCGAACCCTAACACTAACCCTTCCCCGAAGCCTGACCCTCACCGGTCCCCTAATTCTAAACCATAGGCTCAAACTAACCCGCGCCCTCACACGCACGCTCCCCATAAATCATTGTCGGACCCTCACCTGGACTCTAAACCGTCCCCGTCCCCTAACCCTAACCCTAGCCCGAACCCTAACCCTAACCCTTCCCCGAAGCCTGACCCTCACCCGTCCCCTAATCCTAACCCGTACGCTAACACTAACCCACGCCCTAACACGCACGCTCCCCCTAAAGCGTTGTCGGACCCTCACCTGGACCCTAAACCGTCCCCGTCCCCTAACCCTAACCCTAGCCCGAAACCTAACCCTAACATTTCCCTGAAGCCTGACCCTCACCCGTCCCCTAATCCTAACCCGTACGCTCACACTAACCCGAGCCCTCACACGCACGCTCCCCCTAAATCATTGTCGGACCCTCACCTGGACCCTAAACCGTCCACGTCCCCTAACCCTAACCCTAGCCCGAACCCTAACCCTAACCCTTCCCCGAAGCCTGACCCTCACCCGTCCCCTAATCCTAACCCATAGGCTCACACTAACCCGCGCCCTCACACGCACGCTCCCCCTAAATCATTGTCGGACCCTCACCTGGACCCTAAACCGTCCCCTTCCCCTAACCCTAACCCTAGCCCGAACCCTAACCCTAACCCTTCCCCGAAGCCTGACCCTCACCCGTCCCCTAATCCTAACCCGTACGCTCACACTAACCCGTGCCCTCACACGCACGCTCCCCCTAAAGCGTTGTCGGACCCTCACCTGGACCCTAAACCGTCCCCGTCCCCTAACCCTAACCCTAGCCCGAACCCTAACCCTAACCCTTCCCCGAATCCTGACCCTCACCCGTCCCCTAATCCTAACCCGTACGCTAACACTATCCCGCGCCCTCACACGCACGCTCCCCCTAAAGCGTTGTCGGACCCTCACCTGGACCCTAAACCGTCTCCGTCCCCTAACCCTAACCCTAGACCGAACCCTAACCCTAACCCTTCCCCGAAGCCTGACCCTCACCCGTCCCCTAATCCTAAACCGTAGGCTCACACTAACCCGCGCCCTCACACGCACACTCCCCCTAAATCATTGTCGGACCCTCACCTGGACCCTAAACCGTCCCCGTCCCCTAACCCTAACCCTAGCCCGAACCCTAACCCTAACTCTTCCCCGAAGCCTGACCCTCACCCGTCCCCTAATCCTAACCCGTACGCTAACATTAACCCACGCCCTCACACGCACGCTCCCCCTAAAGCGTTGTCGGACCGTCATCTGGACCCTAAACCGTCCCCGTACCCTAACCCTAACCCTAGCCCGAACCCTAACCCTAACCCTTCCCCGAAGCCTGACCCTTACCCGTCCCCTTATCCTAGCCCGTAGGCTCACACTATCCCGCGCCCTCACACGCACGCTCCCCCTAAAGCGTTGTTGGACCCTCACCTGGACCCTAAACCGTCCCCATCCCCAAACCCTAACCCTAGCCCGAACCCTAACCCTAACCCTTCCCCGTAGCCTGACACTCACCCGTCCCCTAATCCTAACCCGTACGCTCACACTAACCCGCGCCCTCACACGCACGCTCCCCCTAAAGCGTTGTCGGACCCTCACCTGGACCCTAAACCGTCCCCGTCCCCTAACCCTACCCCTAGCCCGAAACCTAACCCTAACACTTCCCCAAAGCCTGACCCTCACCCGTCCCCTAATCCTAACCCGTAGGCTAACACTAACCCACGCCCTCCCACGCACGCTCCCCCTAAAGCGTTGTCGGACCGTCATCTGAATCCTAAACCGTCCCCGTCCCCTAACCCTAAACCTAGCCCGAACCCTAATCGTAACCCTTCCCCGAAGCCTGACCCTCACCCGTCCCCTATGCTAACCCGTACGCTAACTCTAACCCACGCCGTCACACGCACGCTCCCCCTAATGCGTTGTCGGACCCTCACCTGGACCCTAACCCTAACCCTAGCCCGTACCCTAACCCTAACCCTAGCCCGAACCCTAAACCTAACGCTTCCCTGAAGCCTGACCCTCACCCGTCACCTAATCCTAAACCATAGGCTCACATTAACCCGCGCCCTCACACGCACGATCCCCCTAAAGCGATGTCGGACCTTCACCTGGACCCTAAACCGTCCCCGTCCCCTAACCCTAACCCTAGCGCGAACCCTAACCCTAACCCTTCCCCGAAGCCTGACCCTCACCCGTCCCCTAATCCTAAGCCGTACGCTAACACTAACCCGCGCCCTCACACGCACGCTCCCCCTAAAGCGTAGTCGGACCCTCACCTGGACCCTAAACCGTCCCCGTCCCCTAACCCTAACCCTACCCGAACCCTAACCCTAACCCTTCCCCGAAGCCTGACCCTCACCCGTCCCCTAATCCTAACCCGTAGGCTCACACTAACCCGCGCCCTCACACGCACGCTCCCCCTAAAGCGTTCTCGGACCCTCACATGAACCCTAAACCGTCAGCGTCCCCTAACCCTAACCCTAGCCCGAACCCTAACCCTAACTCTTCCCCGAAGCCTGACCCTCAACCGTCCCCTAATCCTAACCCGTACGCTAACACTAACCCGCGCCCTCACACGCACGCTCCCCCTAAAGCGTTGTCGGACCCTCACCTGGACCCTAAACCGTCCCCGTCCCCTAACCCTAACCCTAGCCCGAACCCTAACCATAACACTTCCCCGAAGCCTGACCCTCACCCGTCCCCTAATCGTAAACAGTACGCTAACACTAACCCGCGCCCTCACACGCACGCTCCCCCTAAAGCGTTGTCGGACCCTCACCTGGACCCTAAACCGTCCCCGTCCCCTAACCCTAACCCTAGCCCGAACCCTAACCCTAACCCTTCCCCGAAGCCTGACCCTCACCCGTCCCCTAATCCTAAGCCGTACGCTCACACTAACCCGCGCCCTCACACGCACGCTCCCCCTAAAGCGTAGTCGGACCCTCACCTGGACCCTAAACCGTCCCCTTCCCCTAACCCTAACCCTAGCCCGAACCCTAACCCTAACCCTTCCCCGAAGCCTGACCCTCACCCGTCCCCTAATCCTAACCCGTAGGCTCACACTAACCCGCGCCCTCACACGCACGCTCCCCCTAAAGCGTTGTCGGACCCTCACCTGGACCCTAAACCGTCCCCGTCCCCTAACCCTAACCCTACCCGAACCCTAACCCTAAACCTTCCCCGAAGCCTGACACTCACCCGTCCCCTAATCCTAAACCGTACGCTCACCCTAACCCGTGCCCTCACATGCACGCTCCCCCTAAAGCGTTGTCGGACCCTCACCTGGACCCTAAACCGTCCCCGTCCCCTAACCCTAACCCTAGCCCGAACCCTAACCCTAACCCTTACCCGAAGCCTGACCCTCACCCGTCCCCTAATCCTAAGCCGTACGCTAACACTAACCCGCGCCCTCACACGCACGCTCCCCCTAAAGCGTTGTCGGACCCTCACCTGGACCCTAAACCGTCCCCGTCCCCTAACCCTAACCCTAGCCCGAACCCTAACCCTAACACTTCCCTGAAGCCTGACCCTCACCCGTCCCCTAATCCTAACCCGTACGCTCACACTAACCCGCGCCCTCACACGCACGCTCCCCCTAAAGCGTTGTCGGACCGTCACCTGGATCCTAAACCGTCCCCGTCCCCTAACCCTAACCCTAGCCCGAACCCTAACCCTAACACTTCCCCGAAGCCTGACCCTCACCCGTCCCCTAATCCTAAGCCGTACGCTAACACTAACCCGTGCCCTCACACGCACGCTCCCCCTAAAGCATTGTCGGACCCTCACCTGGACCCTAAACCGTCCCCGTCCCCTAACCCTAACCCTAGCCCGAACCCTAACCCTAACCCTTCCCCGAAGCCTGACCCTCACCCGTCCCCTAACCCTAACACGTAGGCTCACACTAACCCGCGCCCTCACATGCACGCTCCCCCTAAAACGTTGTCGGACCCTCACCTGGACCCTAAACCGTCCCCGTCCCCTAACCCTAACCCTAGCCCGAACCCTAACCCTATCCCTTTCCCGAACCCGGACCATCACCCGTCCCCTAATCCTAACCCGTACGCTCACACTAACCCGCGCCCTCACACGCACGCTCCCCTTAAAGCGTTGTCGGACCCTCACCTGGACCCTAAACCGTCCCCGTCCCCTAACCCTAACCCTAGCCCGAACCCTAACCCTAACCCTTCCCCGAAGCCTGACCCTCACCCGTCCCCTAATCCTAAACCGTACGCTCACACTAACCCGTGCCCTCACACGCACGCTCCCCCTAAAGCGTTGTCGGACCCTCACCTGGACCCTAAACCGTCCCCATACCCTAACCCTAACCCTAGCCCGAACCCTAACCCTAACACTTCCCCGAAGCCAGACCCTCACCCGTCCCCTAATCCTAACCCGTACGCTAACACTAACCCGCGCCCTCACACGCACGCTCCCGCTAAAGCATTGTCGGACCCTCACCTGGACCCTAAACCGTCCCCGTCCCCTAACCCTAACCCTAACCCTAACCCTAACCCTAACCCTAACCCTAACCCTAACCCTAAACCGTCCCCATCCCCTAACCCTAACCCTACCTCGAACCCTAAACCTAACCCTTCCCCGAAGCCTGACCCTCACCCGTCCCCTAATCCTAACCCGTAGGCTCACACTAACCCGCGCCCTCACACGCACGCTCCCCCTAAAGCGTTGTCGGACCCTCACCTGGACCCTAAACGGTCCCCATCCCCTAACCCTAATCCTAGCCCGAACCCTAACCGTAACACTTCCCTGAAGCCTGACCCTCACCCGTCCCCTAATCCTAACCCGTACGATCACAGTAACCCGCGCCCTCACACGCACGCTCCCCCTAAAGCGTTGTCGGACCGTCACCTGGATCCTAAACCGTCCCCGTCCCCTAACCCTAACCCTAGCCCGAACCCTAACCCTAACCCTTCCCCGAAGCCTGACCCTCACCCGTCCCCTAATCCTAACCCGTAGGCTCACACTAACCCGCGCCCTCACACGCACGCTCCCCCTAAAGCGTTGTCGGACCCTCACCTGGACCCTAAACCGTCCCTGTCCCCTAACCCTAACCCTAGCCCGAACCCTAACCCTAACCCTTCCCCGAAGCCTGACCCTCACCCGTCCCCTAATCCTAAGCCGTACGCTAACACTAACCCGTGCCCTCACACGCACGCTCCCCCTAAAGCATTGTCGGACCCTCACCTGGACCCTAAACCGTCCCCGTCCCCTAACCCTAACCCTAGCCCGAACCCTAACCCTATCCCTTCCCCGAAACCTGACCATCACCCGTCCCCTAATCCTAACCCGTACGCTCACACTAACCCGCGCCCTCACACGCACGCTCCCCCTAAAGCGTTGTCGGACCCTCACCTGGACTCTAAACCGTCCCCGTCCCCTAACCCTAACCCTAGCCCGAACCCTAACCCTAACCCTTCCCCGAAGCCTGACCCTCACCCGTCCCCTAATCCTAAACCGTACGCTCACACTAACCCGTGCCCTCACACGCACGCTCCCCCTAAAGCGTTGTCGGACCCTCACCTGGACCCTTAACCGTCCCCATACCCTAACCCTAACCCTAGCCCGAACCCTAACCCTAACACTTCCCCGAAGCCTGACCCTCACCCGTCCCCTAATCCTAACCCGTACGCTAACACTAACCCGTGCCCTCACACGCACGCTCCCCCTAAAGCATTGTCGGACCCTCACCTGGACCCTAAACCGTCCCCGTCCCCTAACCCTAACCCTAGACCGAACCCTAACACTAACCCTTCCCCGAAGCCTGACCCTCACCGGTCCCCTAATTCTAAACCATAGGCTCAAACTAACCCGCGCCCTCACACGCACGCTCCCCATAAATCATTGTCGGACCCTCACCTGGACCCTAAACCGTCCCCGTCCCCTAACCCTAACCCTAGCCCGAACCCTAACCCTAACCCTTCCCCGAAGCCTGACCCTCACCCGTCCCCTAATCCTAACCCGTACGCTAACACTAACCCACGCCCTAACACGCACGCTCCCCCTAAAGCGTTGTCGGACCCTCACCTGGACCCTAAACCGTCCCCGTCCCCTAACCCTAACCCTAGCCCGAAACCTAACCCTAACACTTCCCTGAAGCCTGACCCTCACCCGTCCCCTAATCCTAACCCGTACGCTCACACTAACCCGAGCCCTCACACGCACGCTCCCCCTAAATCATTGTCGGACCCTCACCTGGACCCTAAACCGTCCACGTCCCCTAACCCTAACCCTAGCCCGAACCCTAACCCTAACCCTTCCCCGAAGCCTGACCCTCACCCGTCCCCTAATCCTAACCCATAGGCTCACACTAACTCGCGCCCTCACACGCACGCTCCCCCTAAATCATTGTCGGACCCTCACCTGGACCCTAAACCGTCCCCTTCCCCTAACCCTAACCCTAGCCCGAACCCTAACCCTAACCCTTCCCCGAAGCCTGACCCTCACCCGTCCCCTAATCCTAACCCGTACGCTCACACTAACCCGTGCCCTCACACGCACGCTCCCCCTAAAGCGTTGTCGGACCCTCACCTGGACCCTAAACCGTCCCCGTCCCCTAACCCTAACCCTAGCCCGAACCCTAACCCTAACCCTTCCCCGAATCCTGACCCTCACCCGTCCCCTAATCCTAACCCGTACGCTAACACTATCCCGCGCCCTCACACGCACGCTCCCCCTAAAGCGTTGTCGGACCCTCACCTGGACCCTAAACCGTCCCCGTCCCCTAACCCTAACCCTAGACCGAACCCTAACCCTAACCCTTCCCCGAAGCCTGACCCTCACCCGTCCCCTAATCCTAAACCATAGGCTCAAACTAACCCGCGCCCTCACACGCACGCTCCCCATAAATCATTGTCGGACCCTCACCTGGACCCTAAACCGTCCCCGTCCCCTAACCCATATCCCTAGCCCGAACCCTAACCCTAACCCTTCCCCGAAGCCTGACCCTCACCCGTCCCCTAATCCTAACCCGTACGCTAACACTAACCCACGCCCTAACACGCACGCTCCCCCTAAAGCGTTGTCGGACCCTCACCTGGACCCTAAACCGTCCCCGTCCCCTAACCCTAACCCTAGCCCGAACCCTAACCCTAACACTTCCCCAAAGCCTGACCCTCACCCGTCCCCTAATCCTAACCCGTACGCTCACACTAACCCGAGCCCTCACACGCACGCTCCCCCTAAAGCGTTGTCGGACCCTCACCTGGACCCTAAACCGTCCACGTCCCCTAACCCTAACCCTAGCCCGAACCCTAACCCTAACGCTTCCCCGAAGCCTGACCCTCACCCGTCCCCTTATCCTAACCCGAAGGCTAACACTAACCCACGCCCTCCCACGCACGCTCCCCCTAAAGCGTTGTCGGACCGTCATCTGGATCCTAAACCGTCCCCGTCCCCTAATCCTAACCCTAGCCCGAACCCTAATCGTAACCCTTCCCCGAAGCCTGACCCTCACCCGTCCCTTAACCTATCCCGTACGCTAACTCTAACCCACGCCCTCACACGCACGCTCCCCCTAATGCGTTGTCGGACCCTCAACTGGACCCTAACCCTAACCCTAGCCCGTACCCTAACCCTAACCCTAGCCCGAACCCTAAACCTAACGCTTCCCTGAAGCCTGACCCTCACCCGTCACCTAATCCTAAACCGTAGGCTCACATTAACCCGCTCCCTCACACGCACGATCCCCCTAAAGCGTTGTCGGACCCTCACCTGGACCCTAAACCGTCCCCGTCCCCTAACCCTAACCCTAGCCCGAACCCTAACCCTAACCCTTCCCCGAAGCCTGACCCTCACCCGTCCCCTAATCCTAACCCGTACGCTCACACTAACCCGCGCCCTCACACGCACGCTCCCCCTAAAGCGTTGTCGGACCGGCACCTGGATCCTAAACCGTCCCCGTCCCCTAACCCTAACCCTAGCCCGAACCCTAACCCTAACCCTTCCCCGAAGCCTGACCCTCACCCGTCCCCTAATCCTAACCCGTAGGCTCACACTAACCCGCGCCCTCACACGCACGCTCCCCCTAAAGCGTTGTCGGACCCTCACCTGGACCCTAAACCGTCCCCGTCCCCTAACCCTAACCCTAGCCCGAACCCTAACCCTATCCCTTCCCCGAACCCTGACCATCACCCGTCCCCTAATCCTAACCCGTACGCTCACACTAACCCGTGCCCTCACACGCACGCTCCCCCTAAAGCGTTGTCGTACCCTCACCTGGACCCTAAACCGTCCCCATACCCTAACCCTAACCCTAGCCTGAACCCTAACCCTAACACTTCCCCGAAGCCTGACCCTCACCCGTCCCCTAATCCTAACCCGTACGCTAACACTAACACGAGCCCTCACACGCACGCTCCCCCTAAAGCGTTGTCGGACCCTCACCTGGACCCTAAACCGTCCCCGTCCCCTAACCCTAACCCTAGACCGAACCCTAACCCTTACCCTTCCCCGAAGCCTGACCCTCACCCGTCCCCTAATCCTAAACCATAGGCTCAAACTAACCCGCGCCCTCACACGCACGCTCCCCATAAATCATTGTCGGACCCTCACCTCAACCCTAAACCGTCCCCGTCCCCTAACCCTAACCCTAGCCCGAACCCTAACCCTAACCCTTCCCCGAAGCCTGACCCTCACCCGTCCCATAATCCTAATCCGTACGCTAACACTAACCCACGCCCTAACACGCACGCTCCCCCTAAAGCGTTGTCGGACCCTCACCTGGAACCTAAACCGTCCCCGTCCCCTAAACCTAACCCTAGCCCGAAACCTAACCCTAACACTTCCCCGAAGCCTGACCCTCACCCGTCCCCTAATCCTAACCCGTACGCTCACACTAACCCGAGCCCTCACACGCACGCTCCCCCTAAAGCGTTGTCGGACCCTCACCTGGACCCTAAACCGTCCACGTCCCCTAACCCTAACCCTAGCCCGAACCCTAACCCTAACCCTTCCCCGAAGCCTGACCCTCACCCGTCCCATAATCCTAACCCGTACGCTAAAACTAACCCGCGCCCTCACACGCACGCTCCCCCTAAAGCGTTGTCGGACCCTCACCTGGACCCTAAACCATCCCCGTCCCCTAACCCTAACCCTAGCCCGAACCCTAACCCTAACCCTTCCCCGAAGCCTGACCCTCACCCGTCCCCTAATCCTAACCCGTAGGCTCACACTAACCCGCGCCCTCACACGCACGCTCCCCCTAAATCATTGTCGGACCCTCACCTGGACCCTAAACCGTCCCCTTCCCCTAACCCTAACCCTAGCCCGAACCCTAACCCTAACCCTTCCCCGAAGCCTGACCCTCACCCGTCCCCTAATCCTAAACCGTACGCTAACACTAACCCACGCCCTCACACGCACGCTCCCCCTAAAGCGTTGTCGGACCCTCACCTGGAACCTAAACCGTCCCCGTCCCCTAACCCTAACCCTAGACCGAACCCTAACCCTAACCCTTCCCCGAAGCCTGACCCTCACCCGTCCCCTAATCCTAAACCATAGGCTCAAACTAACCCGCGCCCTCACATGCACGCTCCCCATAAATCATTGTCGGACCCTCACCTGGACCCTAAACCGTCCCCGTCCCCTGACCCTAACCCTAGCCCGAACCCTAACCCTAACCCTTCCCCGAAGCCTGACCCTCACCCATCCCCTAATCCTAACCCGTACGCTAAAACTAACCCACGCCCTAACACGCACGCTCCCCCTAAAGCGTTGTCGGACCCTCACATGGACCCTAAACCGTCCCCGTCCCCTAACCCTAACCCTAGCCCGAAACCTAACCCTAACACTTCCCCGAAGCCTGACCCTCTCCCGTCCCCTAATCCTAACCCGTACGCTCACACTAACCCGAGCCCTCACACGCACGCTCCCCCTAAAGCGTTGTCGGACCCTCACCTGGACCCTAAACCGTCCACGTCCCCTAACCCTAACCCTAGCCCGAACCCTAACCCTAATGCTTCCTCGAAGCCTGACCCTCACCCGTCCCCTAATCCTAACCCGTACGCTAACACTAACCCGCGCCCTCACACGCACGCTCCCCCTAAAGCGTTGTCGGACCCTCACCTGGACCCTAACCCTAACCCTAGCCCGTCCCCTAACCCTAACCCTAGCCCGAACCCTAAACCTAACGCTTCCCTGAAGCCTGACCCTCACCCGTCCCCTAATCCTGAACCGTAGGCTCACACTAACCCGCGCCCTCACACGCACGCTCCCCCTAAATCATTGTCGGACCCTCACCTCGACCCTAAACCATCCCCGTCCCCTAACCCTAACCCTAGCCCGAACCCTAACCCTAACACTTTCCCGAAGCCTGACCCTCACTTGTCCCCTAATCCTAACCCGTACGCTAACACTAACCCACGCCCTCACACGCATGCTCCCCCTAAAGCGTTGTCGGACCCTCACCTGGACCCTAAACCGTCCCCGTCCCCTAACCCTAACCCTAGCCCGAACCCTAACCCTAACCCTTCCCCGAAGCCTGACCCTCACCCGTCCCCTAATCCTAACCCGTACGCTAACACTAACCCACGCCCTCACACGCACGCTCCCCCTAAAGCGTTGTCGGACCCTCACCTGGACCCTAAACCGTCCCCGTCCCCTAACCCTAACCCTAGCCCGAACCCTAACCCTAACACTTCCCTGAAGCCTGACCCTCACCCGTCCCCTAATCCTAACCCGTACGCTCACACTAACCCGCGCCCTCACAGGCACGCTCCCCCTAAAGCGTTGTCGGACCCTCACCTGGACCCTAAACCGTCCCCGTCCCCTAACCCTTACCCTAGCCCGAACCCTAACCCTAACCCTTCCCTGAAGCCTGAGCCTCACCCGTCCCCTAATCCTAACCCGTACGCTAACACTAACCCGCGCCCTCACATGCACGCTCCCCCTAAAGCGTTGTCGGACCCTCACCTGGACCCTAAACCGTCCCCTTCCCCTAACCCTAACCCTAGCCCGAACCCTAACACTAACACTTCCCCGAAACCTGACCCTCACCCGTCCCCTAATCCTAACCCGTACGGTGACACTAACCCGCGCCCTCACACGCACGCTCCCCCTAAAGCATTGTCGGACCCTCACCCGTACCCTAAACCGTCCCCGTCCCCTAAGCCTAACCCTAGCCCGAACCCTAACCCTAAAACTTCCCCGAAGCCTGACCCTCACCCGTCCCCTAATCCTAAGCCGTACGCTAACACTAACCCACGCCCTCACAGGCACGCTCCCCCTAAAGCGTTGTCGGACCCTCACCTGGACCCTAAACCGTCCCCGTCTCCTAACCCTAACCCTAGCCCAAACCCTAAACCTAACCCTTCCCCGAAGCCTGACCCTCACCCGTCCCCTAATCCTAACCCGTATGCTAACACTAACCCGCGCCCTCACACGCACGCTCCCCCTAAAGCGTTGTCGGAACCTCACCTGGACCTAAACCGTCCCCGTCCCCTAACCCTAACCCTAGCCCGAACCCTAACCCTAACCCTTCCCCGTAGCCTGACCCTCACCCGTCCCCTAATCCTAACTCGTAGGCTTCACTAACCAGCGCCCTCACACGCACGCTCCCCCTAAAGCGTTCTCGGGCCCTCACCTGGACCCTAAACCGTCCCCGTCCCCTAACCCTAACCCTAGCCCGAACCCTAACCCTAAACCTTCCCCGAAGCCTGACCCTCACCCGTCCCCTAATCCTAAGCCGTACGCTAACACTAACCCGCGCCCTCACACGCACGCTCCCCCTAAAGCGTTGTCGGACCCTCACCTGGATCCTAAACCGTCCCCGTCCCCTAACCCTAACCCTAGCCCGAACCCTAACCCTAACCCTTCCGCGAAGCCTGATCCTCACCCGTCCCCTAATCCTAACCCGTAGGCTCACACTAACCCGCGCCCTCACACGCACGCTCCCCCTAAAGCGTTGTCGGACCCTCACCTGGACCCTAAACCGTCCCCGTCCCCTAACCCTAATCCTAGACCGAACCCTAACCCTAACACTTCCCCGAAGCCTGACCCTCACCCGTCCCCTAATCCTAACCCGTACGCTCACACTAACCCACGCCCTCACACGCACGCTCCCCCTAAAGCGTTGTCGGACCGTCACCTGGATCCTAAACCGTCCCCGTCCCCTAACCCTAACCCTAGCCCGAACCCTAACCCTAACCCTTCCCCGAAGCCTGACCCTCACCCGTCCCCTAATCCTAACCCGTAGGCTCACACTAACCCGCGCCCTCACACGCACGCTCCCCCTAAAGCGTTGTCGGACCCTCACCTGGACCCTAAACCGTCCCTGTCCCCTAACCCTAACCCTAGTCCGAACCCTAACCCTAACCCTTCCCCGAAGCCTGACCCTCACACGTCCCCTAATCCTAAGCCGTACGCTAACACTAACCCGTGCCCTCACATGCACGCTCCCCCTAAAGCATTGTCGGACCCTCACCTGGACCCTAAACCGTCCCCGTCCCCTAACCCTAACCCTAGCCCGAACCCTACCCCTAACCCTTCCCCGAAGCCTGACCCTCACCCGTCCCCTAACCCTAACACGTAGGCTCACACTAACCCGCGCCCTCACACGCACGCTCCCCCTAAAACGTTGTCGCACCCTCACCTGGACCCTAAACCGTCCCAATACCCTAACCCTAACCCTAGCCCGAAACCTAACCCTAACACTTCCCCGAAGCCTGACACTCACCCGTCCCCTAATCCTATTCCATAGGCTCAAACTAACCCGGGCCCTCACACGCACGCTCCCCCTAAAGCGTTGACGGACCCTCACCTGGACCCTAAACCGTCCACGTCCCCTAACCCTAACCCTAGCCCGAACCCTAACCCTAACCCTTCCCCGAAGCCTGACCCTCACCCGTCCCCTACTCCTAAACCGTAGGCTCACACTAACCCGTGCCCTCACACGCACGCTCCCCCTAAAGCGTTGTCGGACCCTCACCTGGACCCTAAACCGTCCCTGTCCCCTAACCCTAACCCTAGCCCGAACCCTAACCCTAACCCTTCCCCGTAGCCTAACCTCCACCCGTCCCCTAATCCTAAGCCATACGCTAACACTAACCCGCGCCCTCACACGCACGCTCCCCCTAAAGCGTTGTCGGACACTCACCTGGACCCTAAACCGTCCCCGTCCCCTAACCCTAACCCTAGCCCGAACCCTAACCCTAACCCTTCCCCAAAGCCTGACCCTCACCCGTCCCCTAATCCTAACCCGTAGGCTCACACTAACCCGTGCCCTCACACGCACGCTCCCCCTAAAGCGTTGTCGGACCCTCACCTGGACCCTAAACCGTCCCCATCCCCTAACCCTAACCCTAGCCCGAACCCTAACCCTAACCCTTCCCCGAAGCCTGACCCTCACCCGTCCCCTAATCCTAAACCGTACTTTCACACTAACCCGTGCCCTCACACGCACGCTCCCCCTAAAGCGTTGTCGGACCCTCACCTGGACCCTAAACCGTCCCCGTCCCCTAACCCTAACCCTAGCCCGAACCCTAACCCTAACACTTCCCCGAAGCCTGACCCTCACCCGTCCCCTAATCCTAACCCGTACGCTAACACTAACCCACGCCCTCCCACGCACGCTCCCCCTAAAGCGTTGTCGGACCGTCATCTGGATCCTAAACCGTCCCCGTGCCCTAAACCTAACTCTAGCCCGAACCCTAATCATAACCCTTCCCCGAAGCCCGACCCTCACCCGTCCCCTAATCCTAACCCGTACGCTAACTCTAACCCACGCCCTCACACGCACGCTCCCCCTAAAGCGTTGTCGGACCCTCAACTGGACCCTAACCCTAACCCTAGCCCGTACCCTAACCCTAACCCTAGCCCGAACCCTAAACCTAATGCTTCCCTGAAGCGTGACCCTCACCCGTCACCTAATCCTAAACCGTAGGCTCACATTAACCCGCGCCCTCACACGCACGATCCCCCTAAAGCGTTGTCGGACCCTCACCTGGACCCTAAACCGTCCCCGTCCCCTAACCCTATCCCTACCCGAACCCTAACCCTAAACCTTCCCCGAAGCCTGACACTCTCCCGTCCCCTAATCCTAAACCGTACGCTCACCCTAACCCGTGCCCTCACACGCACGCTCCCCCTAAAGCGTTGTCGGACCCTCACCTGGACCCTAAACCGTCCCCGTCCCCTAACCCTAACCCTAGCCCGAACCCTAACCCTAACCCTTCCCCGAAGCCTGACCCTCACCCATCCCCTAATCCTAACCCGTACGCTAACACTAACCCGCGCCCTCACACGCACGCTCCCCCTAAAGCGTTGTCGGACCCTCACCTGGACCCTAAACCGTCCCCGTCCCCTAACCCTAACCCTAGCCCGAACCCTAACCCTAACACTTCCCCGAAGCCTGACCCTCACCCGTCCCCTAATCCTAAACCGTAGGCTCACACTAACCCGCGCCCTCTCACGCACACTCCCCCTAAATCATTGTCGGACCCTCACCTGGACCCTAAACCGTCCCCGTCCCCTAACCCTAACCCTAGCCGGAACACTAACCCTAACCCTTTCACGAAGCCTGACCCTCACCCGTCCCCTAATCCTAACCCGTACGCTAACACTAACCCGCGCCCGCACACGCACGCTCCCCCTAAAGTGTTGTCGGACCCTCACCTGGACCCTAAACCGTCCCCGTCCCCTAACCCTAACCCTAGCCCGAACCCTAACCCTAAGACTTCCCCGAAGCCTGACCCTCACCCGTCCCCTAATCCTAACCCGTACGCTAACACTAAGCCACGCCCTCACACGCACGCTCCCCCTAAAGCGTTGTCGGACCCTCACCTGGACCCTAAACCGTCTCCGTCCCCTAACCCTAACCCTAGCCCGAACCCTAACCCAAACACTTCCCTGAAGCCTGACCCTCACCCGTCCCCTAATCCTAACCCGTACGCTCACACTAACCCGCGCCCTCACATGCACGCTCCCCCTAAAGCGTTGTCGGACCCTCACCTGGACCCTAAACCGTCCCCTTCCCCTAACGCTATTCCTAGCCCGAACCCTAACCCTAACACTTCCCCGAAACCTGACCCTCACCCGTCCCCTAATCCTAACCCGTATGGTCACACTAACCAGCGCCCTCACACGCACGCTCCCCCTAAAGCATTGTCGAACCCTCACCCGTACCCTAAACCGTCCCCGTCCCCTAAGCCTAACCCTAGCCCGAACCATAACCCTAACACTTCCCTGAAGCCTGACCCTCACCCGTCCCCTAATCTTAAGCCGTATGCTAACACTAACCCACGCCCTCACACGCACGCTCCCCCAAAGCGTTGTCGGACCCTCACCTGGACCTAAACCGTCCCCGTCCCCTAACCCTAACCCTAGCCCGAACCCTAACCCTAACCCTTCCCCGTAGCCTGACCCTCACCCGTCCCCTAATCCTAACTCGTAGGCTTCACTAACCAGCGCCCTCACACGCACGCTCCCCCTAAAGCGTTGTCGGGCCCTCACCTGGACCCTAAACCGTCCCCATCCCCTAACCCTTACCCTAGCCCGAACCCTAACCCTAACCCTTCCCCGAAGCCTGACCCTCACCCGTCCCCTAATCCTAACCCGTAGGCTCACACTAACCCGCGCCCTCACACGCACGCTCCCCCTAAAGCGTTGTCGGACCCTCACCTGGACCCTAAACCGTCCCCGTCCCCTAACCCTAATCCTAGCCCGAACCCTAACCCTAACACTTCCCTGAAGCCTGACCCTCACCCGTCCCCTAATCCTAACCCGTACGCTCACACTAACCCGCGCCCTCACACGCACGCTCCCCCTAAAGCGTTGTCGGACCGTCACCTGGATCCTAAACCGTCCCCGTCCCCTAACCCTAACCCTAGCCCGAACCCTAACCCTAACCCTTCCCCGAAGCCTGACCCTCACCCGTCCCCTAATCCTAACCCGTAGGCTCACACTAACCCGCGCCCTCACACGCACGCTCCCCCTAAATCGTTGTCGGACCCTCACCTGGACCCTAAACCGTCCCCTTCCCCTAACCCTAACCCTAGCCCGAACCCTAACCCTAACACTTCCCCGAAGCCTGACCCTCACCCGTCCCCTAATCCTAAACCGTACGCTTACACTAACCCGTGCCCTCACACGCACGCTCCCCCTAAACCGTTGTCGGACCCTCACCTGGACCCTAAACCGTCCCCTACCCTAACCCTAACCCTACCCCGAACCCTAACCCTAACCCTTCCCCGAAGCCTGACCCTCACCCGTCCCCTAATCCTAAACCATAGGCTCAAACTAACCCGCGCCCTCACACGCACGCTCCCCCTAAAGCATTGTCGGACCCTCACCTGGACCCTAAACCGTCCCCGTCCCCTAACCCTAACCCTAGCCCGAACCCTAACCCTAACCCTTCCCAGAAGCCTGACCCACACCTGTCCCCTAATCCTAACCTGTACGCTAACACTAACCCACGCCCTAACACGCACGCTCCCACTAAAGCGTTGTCGGACCCTCACCTGGACCCTAAACCGTCCCCGTCCCCTAACCTAACCATAGCCCGAAACCTAACCCTAACGCTTCCCCGAAGCCTGACCCTCACCCGTCCCCTAATCCTAACCCGTACGCTAACACTAACCCGCGCCCTCACACGCACGCTCCCCCTAAAGCGTTGTCGGACCCTCACCTGGACCCTAAACCATCCCCGTCCCCTAACCCTAACCCTAGCCCGAACCCTAACCCTAACCCTTCCCCGAAGCCTGACCCTCACCCGTCCCCTAATCCTAACCCGTAGGCTCACACTAACCCGCGCCCTCACACGCACGCTCCCCCTAAATCATTGTCGGACCCTCACCTGGACCCTAAACCGTCCCCGTCCCCTAACCCTAACCCTAGCCCGAACCCTAACCCTAACCCTTCCCCGAAGCCTGACCCTCACCCGTCCCCTAATCCTAACCCGTAGGCTCACACTAACCCGCGCCCTCACACGCACGCTCCCCCTGAAGCGTTGTCGGACCCTCACCTGGACCCTAAACCGTCCCAGTCCCCTAACCCTAGCCCGAACCCTAACCCTAACACTTCCCCGAAGCCTGACCCTCACCCGTCCCCTAATCCTAACCCGTACGCTAACACTAAGCGGCCCCCTCATACGCACGCTCCCCCTAAAGCGTTGTCGGACCCTCACCTGGACCCTAAACCTTCCCCGTACCCTAACCCTAACCCTAGCCCGAACCCTAACCCTAACCCTTCCCCGAAGCCTGACCCTCACCCGTCCCCTAATCCTAACCCGAACGCTAACACTAAGCCGCGCCCTCACACGCACGCTCCCCCTAAATCATTGTCGGACCCTCACCTGGACCCTAAACCGTCCCTGTCCCCTAACCCTAACCCTAGCCCGAACCCTAACCCTAACCCTTCCCCGAAGCCTGACCCTCACCCGTCCCCTAATCCTAAACCGTACGCTAACACTAACCCGTGCCCTCACACGCACTCTCCCCCTAAAGCGTTGTCGGACCCTCATCTGGACCCTAAACCGTCCCCGTCCCCTAACCCTAACCCTAGCCCGAACCCTAACCCTATCCCTTCCCCGAACCCTGACCATCACCCGTCCCCTAATCCTAACCCGTACGCTAACACTAACCCGCGCCCTCACACGCACGCTCCCCTGAAGCGTTGTCGGACCCTCACCTGGACCCTAAACCGTCCCAGTCCCCTAACCCTAGCCCGAACCCTAACCCTAAACCTTCCCCGAAGCCTGACCCTCACCCGTCCCCTAATCCTAACCCGAACGCTAAGACTAAGCCGCACCCTCACACGCACGCTCCCCCTAAAGCGTTGTCGGACCCTCACCTGGACCCTAAACCGTCCCTGTCCCCTAAACCTAACCCTAGCCCGAACCCTAACACTAACCCTTCCCCGAAGCCTGACCCTCACCCGTCCCCTAATCCTAAGCCGTACGCTAACACTAACCCGTGCCCTCACACGCACGCTCCCCCTAAAGCGTTGTCGGACCCTCACCTGGACCCTAAACCGTCCCCGTCCCCTAACCCTAACCCTAGCCCGAACCCTAACCCTATCGCTTCCCCGAACCCTGACCATCACCCGTCCCCTAATCCTAACCCGTACGCTCACACTAACCCGCGCCCTCACACGCACGCTCCCCCTAAAGCGTTGTCGGACCCTCACCTGGACCCTAAACCGTCCCCGTCCCCTAACCCTAACCCTAGCCCGAACCCTAACACTAACCCTTCCCCGAAGCCTGACACTCACCCATCCCCTAATCCTAAACCGTACGCTCACACTAACCCGCGCCCTCACACGCACGCTCCCCCTAAAGCGTTGTCGGACCCTCACCTGGACCCTAAACCGTCCCCGTCCCCTAACCCTAACCCTAGCCCGAAACCTAACCCTAACACTTCCCCAAAGCCTGACCCTCATCCGTCCCCTAATCCTAACCCGTAGGCTCACACTAACCCGCGCCCTCACACGCACGCTCCTCCTAAAGCGTTTTTGGACCATCACCTGGACCCTAAACCGTCCCTGTCCCCTAACCCTAACCGTAGCCCGAACCCTAACCCTAACCCTTCCCCGAAGCCTGATCCTCACCCGTCCCCTAATCCTAACCCGTAGGCTCACAATAAGCCGCGCCCTCACACGCACGCTCCCCCTAAAGCGTTGTCGGACCCTCACCTGGACCCTAAACCGTCCCCGTCCCCTAACCCTACCCCTAGCCCGAACCCTAAACCTAACCCTTCCCCGAAGCCTGACCCTCACCCGACCCCTAATCCTAACCCGTAGGTTCACACTAACCCGCGACCTCACACGCACGCTCACCCTAAAGCGTTGTCGGACCCTCACCTGGACCCTAAACCGTCCCCGTCCGCTAACCCTTACCCTAGCCCGAACCCTAACCCTAACCCTTCCCCGAAGCCTGACCCTCACCCGTCCCCTAATCCTAACCCGTAGGCTCACACTAACCCGCGCCCTCACACGCACGCTCCCCCTAAAGCATTGTCGGACCCTCACCCGTACCCTAAACCGTCCCCGTCCCCTAAGCCTAACCCTAGCCCGAACCCTAACCCTAACACTTCCCCGAAGCCTGACCCTCACCCGTCCCCTAATCCTAAGCCGTACGCTAACGCTAACCCGCGCCCTCACACGCACGCTCCCCCTAAAGCGTTGTCGGACCCTCACCTGGACCCTAAACCGTCCCCGTCCCCTAACCCTAACCCTAGCCCGAACCCTAACCCTAACCCTTCCCCGAAGCCTGACCCTCACCCGTCCCCTAACCCTAACCCGTAGGCTCACACTAACCCGCGCCCTCACACGCACGCTCCCCCTAAAACGTTGTCGGACCCTCACCTGGACCCTAAACCGTCCCCGTCCCCTAACCCTAACCCTAGCCCGAACCCTAACCCTATCCCTTCCCAGAACCCTGACAATCACCCGTCCCCTAATCCTAACCCGTACGCTCACACTAACCCGCGCCCTCACACGCACGCTCCCCCTAAAGCGTTGTCGGACCCTCACCTGGACCCTAAACCTTCCCCGTCCCCTAACCCTAACCCTAGCCCGAACCCTAACCCTAACCCTTCCCCGAAGCCTGACCCTCACCCGTCCCCTAATCCTAAACCGTACGCTCACACTAACCCGTGCCTCACACGCACGCTCCCCCTAAAGCGTTGTCGGACCCTCACCTGGACCCTAAACCGTCACCGTACCCTAACCCTAACCCTAGCCCGAACCCTAACCCTAACACTACCCCGAAGCCTGACCCTCACCCGTCCCCTAATCCTAACCCGTACGCTAACACTAACCCGCACCCTCACACGCACGCTCCCCCTAAAGCGTTGTCGGACCGTCATCTGAATCCTAAACCGTCCCCGTCCCCTAACCCTAACCCTAGCCCGAACCCTAATCGTAACCCTTCCCCGAAGCCTGACCCTCACCCGTCCCCTATGCTAACCCGTACGCTAACTCTAACCCACGCCGTCACACGCACGCTCCCCCTAATGCGTTGTCGGACCCTCACCTGGACCCTAACCCTAACCCTAGCCCGTACCCTAACCCTAACCCTAGCCCGAACCCTAAACCTAACGCTTCCCTGAAGCCTGACCCTCACCCGTCACCTAATCCTAAACCATAGGCTCACATTAACCCGCGCCCTCACACGCACGATCCCCCTAAAGCGTTGTCGGACCTTCACCTGGACCCTAAACCGTCCCCGTCCCCTAACCCTAACCCTAGCGCGAACCCTAACCCTAACCCTTCCCCGAAGCCTGACCCTCACCCGTCCCCTAATCCTAAGCCGTACGCTAACACTAACCCGCGCCCTCACACGCACGCTCCCCCTAAAGCGTAGTCGGACCCTCACCTGGACCCTAAACCGTCCCCGTCCCCTAACCCTAACCCTACCCGAACCCTAACCCTAACCCTTCCCCGAAGCCTGACCCTCACCCGTCCCCTAATCCTAACCCGTAGGCTCACACTAACCCGCGCCCTCACACGCACGCTCCCCCTAAAGCGTTCTCGGACCCTCACATGAACCCTAAACCGTCAGCGTCCCCTAACCCTAACCCTAGCCCGAACCCTAACCCTAACTCTTCCCCGAAGCCTGACCCTCAACCGTCCCCTAATCCTAACCCGTACGCTAACACTAACCCTCGCCCTCACACGCACGCTCCCCCTAAAGCGTTGTCGGACCCTCACCTGGACCCTAAACCGTCCCCGTCCCCTAACCCTAACCCTAGCCCGAACCCTAACCATAACACTTCCCCGAAGCCTGACCCTCACCCGTCCCCTAATCGTAAACAGTACGCTAACACTAACCCGCGCCCTCACACGCACGCTCCCCCTAAAGCGTTGTCGGACCCTCACCTGGACCCTAAACCGTCCCCGTCCCCTAACCCTAACCCTAGCCCGAACCCTAACCCTAACCCTTCCCCGAAGCCTGACCCTCACCCGTCCCCTAATCCTAAGCCGTACGCTCACACTAACCCGCGCCCTCACACGCACGCTCCCCCTAAAGCGTAGTCGGACCCTCACCTGGACCCTAAACCGTCCCCTTCCCCTAACCCTAACCCTAGCCCGAACCCTAACCCTAACCCTTCCCCGAAGCCTGACCCTCACCCGTCCCCTAATCCTAACCCGTAGGCTCACACTAACCCGCGCCCTCACACGCACGCTCCCCCTAAAGCGTTGTCGGACCCTCACCTGGACCCTAAACCGTCCCCGTCCCCTAACCCTAACCCTACCCGAACCCTAACCCTAAACCTTCCCCGAAGCCTGACACTCACCCGTCCCCTAATCCTAAACCGTACGCTCACCCTAACCCGTGCCCTCACATGCACGCTCCCCCTAAAGCGTTGTCGGACCCTCACCTGGACCCTAAACCGTCCCCGTCCCCTAACCCTAACCCTAGCCCGAACCCTAACCCTAACCCTTACCCGAAGCCTGACCCTCACCCGTCCCCTAATCCTAAGCCGTACGCTAACACTAACCCGCGCCCTCACACGCACGCTCCCCCTAAAGCGTTGTCGGACCCTCACCTGGACCCTAAACCGTCCCCGTCCCCTAACCCTAACCCTAGCCCGAACCCTAACCCTAACACTTCCCTGAAGCCTGACCCTCACCCGTCCCCTAATCCTAACCCGTACGCTCACACTAACCCGCGCCCTCACACGCACGCTCCCCCTAAAGCGTTGTCGGACCGTCACCTGGATCCTAAACCGTCCCCGTCCCCTAACCCTAACCCTAGCCCGAACCCTAACCCTAACACTTCCCCGAAGCCTGACCCTCACCCGTCCCCTAATCCTAAGCCGTACGCTAACACTAACCCGTGCCCTCACACGCACGCTCCCCCTAAAGCATTGTCGGACCCTCACCTGGACCCTAAACCGTCCCCGTCCCCTAACCCTAACCCTAGCCCGAACCCTAACCCTAACCCTTCCCCGAAGCCTGACCCTCACCCGTCCCCTAACCCTAACACGTAGGCTCACACTAACCCGCGCCCTCACATGCACGCTCCCCCTAAAACGTTGTCGGACCCTCACCTGGACCCTAAACCGTCCCCGTCCCCTAACCCTAACCCTAGCCCGAACCCTAACCCTATCCCTTTCCCGAACCCGGACCATCACCCGTCCCCTAATCCTAACCCGTACGCTCACACTAACCCGCGCCCTCACACGCACGCTCCCCTTAAAGCGTTGTCGGACCCTCACCTGGACCCTAAACCGTCCCCGTCCCCTAACCCTAACCCTAGCCCGAACCCTAACCCTAACCCTTCCCCGAAGCCTGACCCTCACCCGTCCCCTAATCCTAAACCGTACGCTCACACTAACCCGTGCCCTCACACGCACGCTCCCCCTAAAGCGTTGTCGGACCCTCACCTGGACCCTAAACCGTCCCCATACCCTAACCCTAACCCTAGCCCGAACCCTAACCCTAACACTTCCCCGAAGCCAGACCCTCACCCGTCCCCTAATCCTAACCCGTACGCTAACACTAACCCGCGCCCTCACACGCACGCTCCCGCTAAAGCATTGTCGGACCCTCACCTGGACCCTAAACCGTCCCCGTCCCCTAACCCTAACCCTAACCCTAACCCTAACCCTAACCCTAACCCTAACCCTAACCCTAAACCGTCCCCATCCCCTAACCCTAACCCTACCTCGAACCCTAAACCTAACCCTTCCCCGAAGCCTGACCCTCACCCGTCCCCTAATCCTAACCCGTAGGCTCACACTAACCCGCGCCCTCACACGCACGCTCCCCCTAAAGCGTTGTCGGACCCTCACCTGGACCCTAAACGGTCCCCATCCCCTAACCCTAATCCTAGCCCGAACCCTAACCGTAACACTTCCCTGAAGCCTGACCCTCACCCGTCCCCTAATCCTAACCCGTACGCTCACAGTAACCCGCGCCCTCACACGCACGCTCCCCCTAAAGCGTTGTCGGACCGTCACCTGGATCCTAAACCGTCCCCGTCCCCTAACCCTAACCCTAGCCCGAACCCTAACCCTAACCCTTCCCCGAAGCCTGACCCTCACCCGTCCCCTAATCCTAACCCGTAGGCTCACACTAACCCGCGCCCTCACACGCACGCTCCCCCTAAAGCGTTGTCGGACCCTCACCTGGACCCTAAACCGTCCCTGTCCCCTAACCCTAACCCTAGCCCGAACCCTAACCCTAACCCTTCCCCGAAGCCTGACCCTCACCCGTCCCCTAATCCTAAGCCGTACGCTAACACTAACCCGTGCCCTCACACGCACGCTCCCCCTAAAGCATTGTCGGACCCTCACCTGGACCCTAAACCGTCCCCGTCCCCTAACCCTAACCCTAGCCCGAACCCTAACCCTATCCCTTCCCCGAAACCTGACCATCACCCGTCCCCTAATCCTAACCCGTACGCTCACACTAACCCGCGCCCTCACACGCACGCTCCCCCTAAAGCGTTGTCGGACCCTCACCTGGACTCTAAACCGTCCCCGTCCCCTAACCCTAACCCTAGCCCGAACCCTAACCCTAACCCTTCCCCGAAGCCTGACCCTCACCCGTCCCCTAATCCTAAACCGTACGCTCACACTAACCCGTGCCCTCACACGCACGCTCCCCCTAAAGCGTTGTCGGACCCTCACCTGGACCCTTAACCGTCCCCATACCCTAACCCTAACCCTAGCCCGAACCCTAACCCTAACACTTCCCCGAAGCCTGACCCTCACCCGTCCCCTAATCCTAACCCGTACGCTAACACTAACCCGTGCCCTCACACGCACGCTCCCCCTAAAGCATTGTCGGACCCTCACCTGGACCCTAAACCGTCCCCGTCCCCTAACCCTAACCCTAGACCGAACCCTAACACTAACCCTTCCCCGAAGCCTGACCCTCACCGGTCCCCTAATTCTAAACCATAGGCTCAAACTAACCCGCGCCCTCACACGCACGCTCCCCATAAATCATTGTCGGACCCTCACCTGGACCCTAAACCGTCCCCGTCCCCTAACCCTAACCCTAGCCCGAACCCTAACCCTAACCCTTCCCCGAAGCCTGACCCTCACCCGTCCCCTAATCCTAACCCGTACGCTAACACTAACCCACGCCCTAACACGCACGCTCCCCCTAAAGCGTTGTCGGACCCTCACCTGGACCCTAAACCGTCCCCGTCCCCTAACCCTAACCCTAGCCCGAAACCTAACCCTAACACTTCCCTGAAGCCTGACCCTCACCCGTCCCCTAATCCTAACCCGTACGCTCACACTAACCCGAGCCCTCACACGCACGCTCCCCCTAAATCATTGTCGGACCCTCACCTGGACCCTAAACCGTCCACGTCCCCTAACCCTAACCCTAGCCCGAACCCTAACCCTAACCCTTCCCCGAAGCCTGACCCTCACCCGTCCCCTAATCCTAACCCATAGGCTCACACTAACTCGCGCCCTCACACGCACGCTCCCCCTAAATCATTGTCGGACCCTCACCTGGACCCTAAACCGTCCCCTTCCCCTAACCCTAACCCTAGCCCGAACCCTAACCCTAACCCTTCCCCGAAGCCTGACCCTCACCCGTCCCCTAATCCTAACCCGTACGCTCACACTAACCCGTGCCCTCACACGCACGCTCCCCCTAAAGCGTTGTCGGACCCTCACCTGGACCCTAAACCGTCCCCGTCCCCTAACCCTAACCCTAGCCCGAACCCTAACCCTAACCCTTCCCCGAATCCTGACCCTCACCCGTCCCCTAATCCTAACCCGTACGCTAACACTATCCCGCGCCCTCACACGCACGCTCCCCCTAAAGCGTTGTCGGACCCTCACCTGGACCCTAAACCGTCCCCGTCCCCTAACCCTAACCCTAGACCGAACCCTAACCCTAACCCTTCCCCGAAGCCTGACCCTCACCCGTCCCCTAATCCTAAACCATAGGCTCAAACTAACCCGCGCCCTCACACGCACGCTCCCCATAAATCATTGTCGGACCCTCACCTGGACCCTAAACCGTCCCCGTCCCCTAACCCATATCCCTAGCCCGAACCCTAACCCTAACCCTTCCCCGAAGCCTGACCCTCACCCGTCCCCTAATCCTAACCCGTACGCTAACACTAACCCACGCCCTAACACGCACGCTCCCCCTAAAGCGTTGTCGGACCCTCACCTGGACCCTAAACCGTCCCCGTCCCCTAACCCTAACCCTAGCCCGAACCCTAACCCTAACACTTCCCCAAAGCCTGACCCTCACCCGTCCCCTAATCCTAACCCGTACGCTCACACTAACCCGAGCCCTCACACGCACGCTCCCCCTAAAGCGTTGTCGGACCCTCACCTGGACCCTAAACCGTCCACGTCCCCTAACCCTAACCCTAGCCCGAACCCTAACCCTAACGCTTCCCCGAAGCCTGACCCTCACCCGTCCCCTTATCCTAACCCGAAGGCTAACACTAACCCACGCCCTCCCACGCACGCTCCCCCTAAAGCGTTGTCGGACCGTCATCTGGATCCTAAACCGTCCCCGTCCCCTAATCCTAACCCTAGCCCGAACCCTAATCGTAACCCTTCCCCGAAGCCTGACCCTCACCCGTCCCTTAACCTATCCCGTACGCTAACTCTAACCCACGCCCTCACACGCACGCTCCCCCTAATGCGTTGTCGGACCTTCAACTGGACCCTAACCCTAACCCTAGCCCGTACCCTAACCCTAACCCTAGCCCGAACCCTAAACCTAACGCTTCCCTGAAGCCTGACCCTCACCCGTCACCTAATCCTAAACCGTAGGCTCACATTAACCCGCTCCCTCACACGCACGATCCCCCTAAAGCGTTGTCGGACCCTCACCTGGACCCTAAACCGTCCCCGTCCCCTAACCCTAACCCTAGCCCGAACCCTAACCCTAACCCTTCCCCGAAGCCTGACCCTCACCCGTCCCCTAATCCTAACCCGTACGCTCACACTAACCCGCGCCCTCACACGCACGCTCCCCCTAAAGCGTTGTCGGACCGGCACCTGGATCCTAAACCGTCCCCGTCCCCTAACCCTAACCCTAGCCCGAACCCTAACCCTAACCCTTCCCCGAAGCCTGACCCTCACCCGTCCCCTAATCCTAACCCGTAGGCTCACACTAACCCGCGCCCTCACACGCACGCTCCCCCTAAAGCGTTGTCGGACCCTCACCTGGACCCTAAACCGTCCCCGTCCCCTAACCCTAACCCTAGCCCGAACCCTAACCCTATCCCTTCCCCGAACCCTGACCATCACCCGTCCCCTAATCCTAACCCGTACGCTCACACTAACCCGTGCCCTCACACGCACGCTCCCCCTAAAGCGTTGTCGTACCCTCACCTGGACCCTAAACCGTCCCCATACCCTAACCCTAACCCTAGCCTGAACCCTAACCCTAACACTTCCCCGAAGCCTGACCCTCACCCGTCCCCTAATCCTAACCCGTACGCTAACACTAACACGAGCCCTCACACGCACGCTCCCCCTAAAGCGTTGTCGGACCCTCACCTGGACCCTAAACCGTCCCCGTCCCCTAACCCTAACCCTAGACCGAACCCTAACCCTTACCCTTCCCCGAAGCCTGACCCTCACCCGTCCCCTAATCCTAAACCATAGGCTCAAACTAACCCGCGCCCTCACACGCACGCTCCCCATAAATCATTGTCGGACCCTCACCTCAACCCTAAACCGTCCCCGTCCCCTAACCCTAACCCTAGCCCGAACCCTAACCCTAACCCTTCCCCGAAGCCTGACCCTCACCCGTCCCATAATCCTAATCCGTACGCTAACACTAACCCACGCCCTAACACGCACGCTCCCCCTAAAGCGTTGTCGGACCCTCAACTGGAACCTAAACCGTCCCCGTCCCCTAAACCTAACCCTAGCCCGAAACCTAACCCTAACACTTCCCCGAAGCCTGACCCTCACCCGTCCCCTAATCCTAACCCGTACGCTCACACTAACCCGAGCCCTCACACGCACGCTCCCCCTAAAGCGTTGTCGGACCCTCACCTGGACCCTAAACCGTCCACGTCCCCTAACCCTAACCCTAGCCCGAACCCTAACCCTAACCCTTCCCCGAAGCCTGACCCTCACCCGTCCCATAATCCTAACCCGTACGCTAAAACTAACCCGCGCCCTCACACGCACGCTCCCCCTAAAGCGTTGTCGGACCCTCACCTGGACCCTAAACCATCCCCGTCCCCTAACCCTAACCCTAGCCCGAACCCTAACCCTAACCCTTCCCCGAAGCCTGACCCTCACCCGTCCCCTAATCCTAACCCGTAGGCTCACACTAACCCGCGCCCTCACACGCACGCTCCCCCTAAATCATTGTCGGACCCTCACCTGGACCCTAAACCGTCCCCTTCCCCTAACCCTAACCCTAGCCCGAACCCTAACCCTAACCCTTCCCCGAAGCCTGACCCTCACCCGTCCCCTAATCCTAAACCGTACGCTAACACTAACCCACGCCCTCACACGCACGCTCCCCCTAAAGCGTTGTCGGACCCTCACCTGGAACCTAAACCGTCCCCGTCCCCTAACCCTAACCCTAGACCGAACCCTAACCCTAACCCTTCCCCGAAGCCTGACCCTCACCCGTCCCCTAATCCTAAACCATAGGCTCAAACTAACCCGCGCCCTCACATGCACGCTCCCCATAAATCATTGTCGGACCCTCACCTGGACCCTAAACCGTCCCCGTCCCCTGACCCTAACCCTAGCCCGAACCCTAACCCTAACCCTTCCCCGAAGCCTGACCCTCACCCATCCCCTAATCCTAACCCGTACGCTAAAACTAACCCACGCCCTAACACGCACGCTCCCCCTAAAGCGTTGTCGGACCCTCACATGGACCCTAAACCGTCCCCGTCCCCTAACCCTAACCCTAGCCCGAAACCTAACCCTAACACTTCCCCGAAGCCTGACCCTCTCCCGTCCCCTAATCCTAACCCGTACGCTCACACTAACCCGAGCCCTCACACGCACGCTCCCCCTAAAGCGTTGTCGGACCCTCACCTGGACCCTAAACCGTCCACGTCCCCTAACCCTAACCCTAGCCCGAACCCTAACCCTAATGCTTCCTCGAAGCCTGACCCTCACCCGTCCCCTAATCCTAACCCGTACGCTAACACTAACCCGCGCCCTCACACGCACGCTCCCCCTAAAGCGTTGTCGGACCCTCACCTGGACCCTAACCCTAACCCTAGCCCGTCCCCTAACCCTAACCCTAGCCCGAACCCTAAACCTAACGCTTCCCTGAAGCCTGACCCTCACCCGTCCCCTAATCCTGAACCGTAGGCTCACACTAACCCGCGCCCTCACACGCACGCTCCCCCTAAATCATTGTCGGACCCTCACCTCGACCCTAAACCATCCCCGTCCCCTAACCCTAACCCTAGCCCGAACCCTAACCCTAACACTTTCCCGAAGCCTGACCCTCACTTGTCCCCTAATCCTAACCCGTACGCTAACACTAACCCACGCCCTCACACGCATGCTCCCCCTAAAGCGTTGTCGGACCCTCACCTGGACCCTAAACCGTCCCCGTCCCCTAACCCTAACCCTAGCCCGAACCCTAACCCTAACCCTTCCCCGAAGCCTGACCCTCACCCGTCCCCTAATCCTAACCCGTACGCTAACACTAACCCACGCCCTCACACGCACGCTCCCCCTAAAGCGTTGTCGGACCCTCACCTGGACCCTAAACCGTCCCCGTCCCCTAACCCTAACCCTAGCCCGAACCCTAACCCTAACACTTCCCTGAAGCCTGACCCTCACCCGTCCCCTAATCCTAACCCGTACGCTCACACTAACCCGCGCCCTCACAGGCACGCTCCCCCTAAAGCGTTGTCGGACCCTCACCTGGACCCTAAACCGTCCCCGTCCCCTAACCCTTACCCTAGCCCGAACCCTAACCCTAACCCTTCCCTGAAGCCTGAGCCTCACCCGTCCCCTAATCCTAACCCGTACGCTAACACTAACCCGCGCCCTCACATGCACGCTCCCCCTAAAGCGTTGTCGGACCCTCACCTGGACCCTAAACCGTCCCCTTCCCCTAACCCTAACCCTAGCCCGAACCCTAACACTAACACTTCCCCGAAACCTGACCCTCACCCGTCCCCTAATCCTAACCCGTACGGTGACACTAACCCGCGCCCTCACACGCACGCTCCCCCTAAAGCATTGTCGGACCCTCACCCGTACCCTAAACCGTCCCCGTCCCCTAAGCCTAACCCTAGCCCGAACCCTAACCCTAACACTTCCCCGAAGCCTGACCCTCACCCGTCCCCTAATCCTAAGCCGTACGCTAACACTAACCCACGCCCTCACAGGCACGCTCCCCCTAAAGCGTTGTCGGACCCTCACCTGGACCCTAAACCGTCCCCGTCTCCTAACCCTAACCCTAGCCCAAACCCTAAACCTAACCCTTCCCCGAAGCCTGACCCTCACCCGTCCCCTAATCCTAACCCGTATGCTAACACTAACCCGCGCCCTCACACGCACGCTCCCCCTAAAGCGTTGTCGGAACCTCACCTGGACCTAAACCGTCCCCGTCCCCTAACCCTAACCCTAGCCCGAACCCTAACCCTAACCCTTCCCCGTAGCCTGACCCTCACCCGTCCCCTAATCCTAACTCGTAGGCTTCACTAACCAGCGCCCTCACACGCACGCTCCCCCTAAAGCGTTCTCGGGCCCTCACCTGGACCCTAAACCGTCCCCGTCCCCTAACCCTAACCCTAGCCCGAACCCTAACCCTAAACCTTCCCCGAAGCCTGACCCTCACCCGTCCCCTAATCCTAAGCCGTACGCTAACACTAACCCGCGCCCTCACACGCACGCTCCCCCTAAAGCGTTGTCGGACCCTCACCTGGATCCTAAACCGTCCCCGTCCCCTAACCCTAACCCTAGCCCGAACCCTAACCCTAACCCTTCCGCGAAGCCTGATCCTCACCCGTCCCCTAATCCTAACCCGTAGGCTCACACTAACCCGCGCCCTCACACGCACGCTCCCCCTAAAGCGTTGTCGGACCCTCACCTGGACCCTAAACCGTCCCCGTCCCCTAACCCTAATCCTAGACCGAACCCTAACCCTAACACTTCCCCGAAGCCTGACCCTCACCCGTCCCCTAATCCTAACCCGTACGCTCACACTAACCCACGCCCTCACACGCACGCTCCCCCTAAAGCGTTGTCGGACCGTCACCTGGATCCTAAACCGTCCCCGTCCCCTAACCCTAACCCTAGCCCGAACCCTAACCCTAACCCTTCCCCGAAGCCTGACCCTCACCCGTCCCCTAATCCTAACCCGTAGGCTCACACTAACCCGCGCCCTCACACGCACGCTCCCCCTAAAGCGTTGTCGGACCCTCACCTGGACCCTAAACCGTCCCTGTCCCCTAACCCTAACCCTAGTCCGAACCCTAACCCTAACCCTTCCCCGAAGCCTGACCCTCACACGTCCCCTAATCCTAAGCCGTACGCTAACACTAACCCGTGCTCTCACATGCACGCTCCCCCTAAAGCATTGTCGGACCCTCACCTGGACCCTAAACCGTCCCCGTCCCCTAACCCTAACCCTAGCCCGAACCCTACCCCTAACCCTTCCCCGAAGCCTGACCCTCACCCGTCCCCTAACCCTAACACGTAGGCTCACACTAACCCGCGCCCTCACACGCACGCTCCCCCTAAAACGTTGTCGCACCCTCACCTGGACCCTAAACCGTCCCAATACCCTAACCCTAACCCTAGCCCGAAACCTAACCCTAACACTTCCCCGAAGCCTGACACTCACCCGTCCCCTAATCCTATTCCATAGGCTCAAACTAACCCGGGCCCTCACACGCACGCTCCCCCTAAAGCGTTGACGGACCCTCACCTGGACCCTAAACCGTCCACGTCCCCTAACCCTAACCCTAGCCCGAACCCTAACCCTAACCCTTCCCCGAAGCCTGACCCTCACCCGTCCCCTACTCCTAAACCGTAGGCTCACACTAACCCGTGCCCTCACACGCACGCTCCCCCTAAAGCGTTGTCGGACCCTCACCTGGACCCTAAACCGTCCCTGTCCCCTAACCCTAACCCTAGCCCGAACCCTAACCCTAACCCTTCCCCGTAGCCTAACCTCCACCCGTCCCCTAATCCTAAGCCATACGCTAACACTAACCCGCGCCCTCACACGCACGCTCCCCCTAAAGCGTTGTCGGACACTCACCTGGACCCTAAACCGTCCCCGTCCCCTAACCCTAACCCTAGCCCGAACCCTAACCCTAACCCTTCCCCAAAGCCTGACCCTCACCCGTCCCCTAATCCTAACCCGTAGGCTCACACTAACCCGTGCCCTCACACGCACGCTCCCCCTAAAGCGTTGTCGGACCCTCACCTGGACCCTAAACCGTCCCCATCCCCTAACCCTAACCCTAGCCCGAACCCTAACCCTAACCCTTCCCCGAAGCCTGACCCTCACCCGTCCCCTAATCCTAAACCGTACTTTCACACTAACCCGTGCCCTCACACGCACGCTCCCCCTAAAGCGTTGTCGGACCCTCACCTGGACCCTAAACCGTCCCCGTCCCCTAACCCTAACCCTAGCCCGAACCCTAACCCTAACACTTCCCCGAAGCCTGACCCTCACCCGTCCCCTAATCCTAACCCGTACGCTAACACTAACCCACGCCCTCCCACGCACGCTCCCCCTAAAGCGTTGTCGGACCGTCATCTGGATCCTAAACCGTCCCCGTGCCCTAAACCTAACTCTAGCCCGAACCCTAATCATAACCCTTCCCCGAAGCCCGACCCTCACCCGTCCCCTAATCCTAACCCGTACGCTAACTCTAACCCACGCCCTCACACGCACGCTCCCCCTAAAGCGTTGTCGGACCCTCAACTGGACCCTAACCCTAACCCTAGCCCGTACCCTAACCCTAACCCTAGCCCGAACCCTAAACCTAATGCTTCCCTGAAGCGTGACCCTCACCCGTCACCTAATCCTAAACCGTAGGCTCACATTAACCCGCGCCCTCACACGCACGATCCCCCTAAAGCGTTGTCGGACCCTCACCTGGACCCTAAACCGTCCCCGTCCCCTAACCCTATCCCTACCCGAACCCTAACCCTAAACCTTCCCCGAAGCCTGACACTCTCCCGTCCCCTAATCCTAAACCGTACGCTCACCCTAACCCGTGCCCTCACACGCACGCTCCCCCTAAAGCGTTGTCGGACCCTCACCTGGACCCTAAACCGTCCCCGTCCCCTAACCCTAACCCTAGCCCGAACCCTAACCCTAACCCTTCCCCGAAGCCTGACCCTCACCCATCCCCTAATCCTAACCCGTACGCTAACACTAACCCGCGCCCTCACACGCACGCTCCCCCTAAAGCGTTGTCGGACCCTCACCTGGACCCTAAACCGTCCCCGTCCCCTAACCCTAACCCTAGCCCGAACCCTAACCCTAACACTTCCCCGAAGCCTGACCCTCACCCGTCCCCTAATCCTAAACCGTAGGCTCACACTAACCCGCGCCCTCTCACGCACACTCCCCCTAAATCATTGTCGGACCCTCACCTGGACCCTAAACCGTCCCCGTCCCCTAACCCTAACCCTAGCCGGAACACTAACCCTAACCCTTTCACGAAGCCTGACCCTCACCCGTCCCCTAATCCTAACCCGTACGCTAACACTAACCCGCGCCCGCACACGCACGCTCCCCCTAAAGTGTTGTCGGACCCTCACCTGGACCCTAAACCGTCCCCGTCCCCTAACCCTAACCCTAGCCCGAACCCTAACCCTAAGACTTCCCCGAAGCCTGACCCTCACCCGTCCCCTAATCCTAACCCGTACGCTAACACTAAGCCACGCCCTCACACGCACGCTCCCCCTAAAGCGTTGTCGGACCCTCACCTGGACCCTAAACCGTCTCCGTCCCCTAACCCTAACCCTAGCCCGAACCCTAACCCAAACACTTCCCTGAAGCCTGACCCTCACCCGTCCCCTAATCCTAACCCGTACGCTCACACTAACCCGCGCCCTCACATGCACGCTCCCCCTAAAGCGTTGTCGGACCCTCACCTGGACCCTAAACCGTCCCCTTCCCCTAACGCTATTCCTAGCCCGAACCCTAACCCTAACACTTCCCCGAAACCTGACCCTCACCCGTCCCCTAATCCTAACCCGTATGGTCACACTAACCAGCGCCCTCACACGCACGCTCCCCCTAAAGCATTGTCGAACCCTCACCCGTACCCTAAACCGTCCCCGTCCCCTAAGCCTAACCCTAGCCCGAACCATAACCCTAACACTTCCCTGAAGCCTGACCCTCACCCGTCCCCTAATCTTAAGCCGTATGCTAACACTAACCCACGCCCTCACACGCACGCTCCCCCAAAGCGTTGTCGGACCCTCACCTGGACCTAAACCGTCCCCGTCCCCTAACCCTAACCCTAGCCCGAACCCTAACCCTAACCCTTCCCCGTAGCCTGACCCTCACCCGTCCCCTAATCCTAACTCGTAGGCTTCACTAACCAGCGCCCTCACACGCACGCTCCCCCTAAAGCGTTGTCGGGCCCTCACCTGGACCCTAAACCGTCCCCATCCCCTAACCCTTACCCTAGCCCGAACCCTAACCCTAACCCTTCCCCGAAGCCTGACCCTCACCCGTCCCCTAATCCTAACCCGTAGGCTCACACTAACCCGCGCCCTCACACGCACGCTCCCCCTAAAGCGTTGTCGGACCCTCACCTGGACCCTAAACCGTCCCCGTCCCCTAACCCTAATCCTAGCCCGAACCCTAACCCTAACACTTCCCTGAAGCCTGACCCTCACCCGTCCCCTAATCCTAACCCGTACGCTCACACTAACCCGCGCCCTCACACGCACGCTCCCCCTAAAGCGTTGTCGGACCGTCACCTGGATCCTAAACCGTCCCCGTCCCCTAACCCTAACCCTAGCCCGAACCCTAACCCTAACCCTTCCCCGAAGCCTGACCCTCACCCGTCCCCTAATCCTAACCCGTAGGCTCACACTAACCCGCGCCCTCACACGCACGCTCCCCCTAAATCGTTGTCGGACCCTCACCTGGACCCTAAACCGTCCCCTTCCCCTAACCCTAACCCTAGCCCGAACCCTAACCCTAACACTTCCCCGAAGCCTGACCCTCACCCGTCCCCTAATCCTAAACCGTACGCTTACACTAACCCGTGCCCTCACACGCACGCTCCCCCTAAACCGTTGTCGGACCCTCACCTGGACCCTAAACCGTCCCCTACCCTAACCCTAACCCTACCCCGAACCCTAACCCTAACCCTTCCCCGAAGCCTGACCCTCACCCGTCCCCTAATCCTAAACCATAGGCTCAAACTAACCCGCGCCCTCACACGCACGCTCCCCCTAAAGCATTGTCGGACCCTCACCTGGACCCTAAACCGTCCCCGTCCCCTAACCCTAACCCTAGCCCGAACCCTAACCCTAACCCTTCCCAGAAGCCTGACCCACACCTGTCCCCTAATCCTAACCTGTACGCTAACACTAACCCACGCCCTAACACGCACGCTCCCCCTAAAGCGTTGTCGGACCCTCACCTGGACCCTAAACCGTCCCCGTCCCCTAACCTAACCATAGCCCGAAACCTAACCCTAACGCTTCCCCGAAGCCTGACCCTCACCCGTCCCCTAATCCTAACCCGTACGCTAACACTAACCCGCGCCCTCACACGCACGCTCCCCCTAAAGCGTTGTCGGACCCTCACCTGGACCCTAAACCATCCCCGTCCCCTAACCCTAACCCTAGCCCGAACCCTAACCCTAACCCTTCCCCGAAGCCTGACCCTCACCCGTCCCCTAATCCTAACCCGTAGGCTCACACTAACCCGCGCCCTCACACGCACGCTCCCCCTAAATCATTGTCGGACCCTCACCTGGACCCTAAACCGTCCCCGTCCCCTAACCCTAACCCTAGCCCGAACCCTAACCCTAACCCTTCCCCGAAGCCTGACCCTCACCCGTCCCCTAATCCTAACCCGTAGGCTCACACTAACCCGCGCCCTCACACGCACGCTCCCCCTGAAGCGTTGTCGGACCCTCACCTGGACCCTAAACCGTCCCAGTCCCCTAACCCTAGCCCGAACCCTAACCCTAACACTTCCCCGAAGCCTGACCCTCACCCGTCCCCTAATCCTAACCCGTACGCTAACACTAAGCGGCCCCCTCATACGCACGCTCCCCCTAAAGCGTTGTCGGACCCTCACCTGGACCCTAAACCTTCCCCGTACCCTAACCCTAACCCTAGCCCGAACCCTAACCCTAACCCTTCCCCGAAGCCTGACCCTCACCCGTCCCCTAATCCTAACCCGAACGCTAACACTAAGCCGCGCCCTCACACGCACGCTCCCCCTAAATCATTGTCGGACCCTCACCTGGACCCTAAACCGTCCCTGTCCCCTAACCCTAACCCTAGCCCGAACCCTAACCCTAACCCTTCCCCGAAGCCTGACCCTCACCCGTCCCCTAATCCTAAACCGTACGCTAACACTAACCCGTGCCCTCACACGCACTCTCCCCCTAAAGCGTTGTCGGACCCTCATCTGGACCCTAAACCGTCCCCGTCCCCTAACCCTAACCCTAGCCCGAACCCTAACCCTATCCCTTCCCCGAACCCTGACCATCACCCGTCCCCTAATCCTAACCCGTACGCTAACACTAACCCGCGCCCTCACACGCACGCTCCCCTGAAGCGTTGTCGGACCCTCACCTGGACCCTAAACCGTCCCAGTCCCCTAACCCTAGCCCGAACCCTAACCCTAAACCTTCCCCGAAGCCTGACCCTCACCCGTCCCCTAATCCTAACCCGAACGCTAAGACTAAGCCGCACCCTCACACGCACGCTCCCCCTAAAGCGTTGTCGGACCCTCACCTGGACCCTAAACCGTCCCTGTCCCCTAAACCTAACCCTAGCCCGAACCCTAACACTAACCCTTCCCCGAAGCCTGACCCTCACCCGTCCCCTAATCCTAAGCCGTACGCTAACACTAACCCGTGCCCTCACACGCACGCTCCCCCTAAAGCGTTGTCGGACCCTCACCTGGACCCTAAACCGTCCCCGTCCCCTAACCCTAACCCTAGCCCGAACCCTAACCCTATCGCTTCCCCGAACCCTGACCATCACCCGTCCCCTAATCCTAACCCGTACGCTCACACTAACCCGCGCCCTCACACGCACGCTCCCCCTAAAGCGTTGTCGGACCCTCACCTGGACCCTAAACCGTCCCCGTCCCCTAACCCTAACCCTAGCCCGAACCCTAACACTAACCCTTCCCCGAAGCCTGACACTCACCCATCCCCTAATCCTAAACCGTACGCTCACACTAACCCGCGCCCTCACACGCACGCTCCCCCTAAAGCGTTGTCGGACCCTCACCTGGACCCTAAACCGTCCCCGTCCCCTAACCCTAACCCTAGCCCGAAACCTAACCCTAACACTTCCCCAAAGCCTGACCCTCATCCGTCCCCTAATCCTAACCCGTAGGCTCACACTAACCCGCGCCCTCACACGCACGCTCCTCCTAAAGCGTTTTTGGACCATCACCTGGACCCTAAACCGTCCCTGTCCCCTAACCCTAACCGTAGCCCGAACCCTAACCCTAACCCTTCCCCGAAGCCTGATCCTCACCCGTCCCCTAATCCTAACCCGAAGGCTCACAATAAGCCGCGCCCTCACACGCACGCTCCCCCTAAAGCGTTGTCGGACCCTCACCTGGACCCTAAACCGTCCCCGTCCCCTAACCCTACCCCTAGCCCGAACCCTAAACCTAACCCTTCCCCGAAGCCTGACCCTCACCCGACCCCTAATCCTAACCCGTAGGTTCACACTAACCCGCGACCTCACACGCACGCTCACCCTAAAGCGTTGTCGGACCCTCACCTGGACCCTAAACCGTCCCCGTCCGCTAACCCTTACCCTAGCCCGAACCCTAACCCTAACCCTTCCCCGAAGCCTGACCCTCACCCGTCCCCTAATCCTAACCCGTAGGCTCACACTAACCCGCGCCCTCACACGCACGCTCCCCCTAAAGCATTGTCGGACCCTCACCCGTACCCTAAACCGTCCCCGTCCCCTAAGCCTAACCCTAGCCCGAACCCTAACCCTAACACTTCCCCGAAGCCTGACCCTCACCCGTCCCCTAATCCTAAGCCGTACGCTAACGCTAACCCGCGCCCTCACACGCACGCTCCCCCTAAAGCGTTGTCGGACCCTCACCTGGACCCTAAACCGTCCCCGTCCCCTAACCCTAACCCTAGCCCGAACCCTAACCCTAACCCTTCCCCGAAGCCTGACCCTCACCCGTCCCCTAACCCTAACCCGTAGGCTCACACTAACCCGCGCCCTCACACGCACGCTCCCCCTAAAACGTTGTCGGACCCTCACCTGGACCCTAAACCGTCCCCGTCCCCTAACCCTAACCCTAGCCCGAACCCTAACCCTATCCCTTCCCAGAACCCTGACAATCACCCGTCCCCTAATCCTAACCCGTACGCTCACACTAACCCGCGCCCTCACACGCACGCTCCCCCTAAAGCGTTGTCGGACCCTCACCTGGACCCTAAACCTTCCCCGTCCCCTAACCCTAACCCTAGCCCGAACCCTAACCCTAACCCTTCCCCGAAGCCTGACCCTCACCCGTCCCCTAATCCTAAACCGTACGCTCACACTAACCCGTGCCTCACACGCACGCTCCCCCTAAAGCGTTGTCGGACCCTCACCTGGACCCTAAACCGTCACCGTACCCTAACCCTAACCCTAGCCCGAACCCTAACCCTAACACTACCCCGAAGCCTGACCCTCACCCGTCCCCTAATCCTAACCCGTACGCTAACACTAACCCGCACCCTCACACGCACGCTCCCCCTAATGCGTTGTCGGACCCTCACCTGGACCCTAAACCATCCCCGTCCCCTAACCCTAACCCTAGCCCGAACCCTAACCCTAACCCTTCCCCGAAGCCTGACCCTCACCCGTCCCCTAATCCTAAACCATAGGCTCACACTAACCCGCGCCCTCACACGCACGCTCCCCCTAAATCATTGTCGGACCCTCACCTGGACCCTAAACCGTCCCCGTCCCCTAACCCTAACCCTAGCCCGAACCCTAACCCTAACCCTTCCCCGAAGCCTGACCCTCACCCGTCCCCTAACCCTAACCCGTACGCTAACACTAACCCGCGCCCTCACACGCACGCTCCCCCTAAAGTGTTGTCGGACCCTCACCTGGACCCTAAACCGTCCCCGTCCCCTAACCCTAACCCTAGCCCGAACCCTAACCCTAACCCTTCCCCGAAGCCTGACCCTCACCCGTCCCCTAATCCTATCCCGTAGGCTCACACTAACCCGCGCCCTCACACGCACGCTCCCCCTAAATCATTGTCGGACCCTCACCTGGACCCTAAACCGTCCCCGTCCCCTAAACCTAACCCTAGCCCGAACCCTAACCCTAACCCTTCCCCGAAGCCTGACCCTCACCCGTCCCCTAATCCTAACCCGTAGGCTCACACTAACCCGCGCCCTCACACGCACGCTCCCCCTGAAGCGTTGTCGGACCCTCACCTGGACCCTAAACCGTCCCAGTCCCCTAACCCTAGCCCGAACCCTAACCCTAACACTTCCCCGAAGCCTGACCCTCACCCGTCCCCTAATCCTAACCCGTACGCTAACACTAAGCCGCCCCCTCACACGCACGCTCCCCCTAAAGCATTGTCGGACCCTCACCTGGACCCTAAACCTTCCCCGTACCCTAACCCTAACCCTAGCCCGAACCCTAACCCTAACCCTTCCCCGAAGCCTGACCCTCACCCGTCCCCTAATCCTAACCCGAACGCTAACACTAAGCCGCGCCCTCACACGCACGCTCCCCCTAAAGCGTTGTCGGACCCTCACCTGGACTCTAAACCGTCCCCGTCCCCTAACCCTAACCCTAGCCCGAACCTTAACCCTATCCCTTCCCCGAACCCTGACCATCACCCGTCCCCTAATCCTAACCCGTAGGCTCACAATAAGCCGCGCCCTCACACGCACGCTCCCCCTAAAGCGTTGTCGGACCCTCACCTGGACCCTAAACCGTCCCCGTCCCCTAACCCTACCCCTAGCCCGAACCCTAACCCTAACCCTTCCCCGAAGCCTGACCCTCACCCGTCCCCTAATCCTAAACCGTACGCTCACACTAACACGTGCCTCACACGCACGCTCCCCCTAAAGCGTTGTCGGACCCTCACCTGGACCCTAAACCGTCCCCGTACCCTAACCCTAACCCTAGCGCGAACCCTAACCCTAACACTTCCCCGAAGCCTGACCCTCACCCGTCCCCTAATCCTAACCCGTACGCTAACACTAACCCGCGCCCTCACACGCACGCTCCCCCTAAAGCGTTGTCGGACCCTCACCTGGACCCTAAACCATCCCCGTCCCCTAACCCTAACCCTAGCCCGAACCCTAACCCTAACCCTTCCCCGAAGCCTGACCCTCACCCGTCCCCTAATCCTAAACCATAGGCTCACACTAACCCGCGCCCTCACACGCACGCTCCCCCTAAATCATTGTCGGACCCTCACCTGGACCCTAAACCGTCCCCGTCCCCTAACCCTAACCCTAGCCCGAACCCTAACCCTAACCCTTCCCCGAAGCCTGACCCTCACCCGTCCCCTAATCCTAACCCGTACGCTAACACTAACCCGCGCCCTCACACGCACGCTCCCCCTAAAGCGTTGTCGGACCCTCACCTGGACCCTAAACCGTCCCTGTCCCCTAACCCTAACCCTAGCCCAAACTCTAACCCTAACCCTTCCCCGAAGCCTGACCCTCACCCGTCCCCTATTCCTAAGCCATAGGCTAACACTAACCCGTGCCCTCACATGCACGCTCCCCCTAAAGCGTTGTCGGACCCTCACCTGGACCCTAAACCGTCCCCGTCCCCTAACCCTAACCCTAGCCCGAACCCTAACCCTAACTCTTCCCCGAAGCCTGACACTCACCCATCCCCTAATCCTAACCCGTACGCTCACACTAACCCGCGCCCTCACACGCACGCTCCCCCTAAAGCGTTGTCGGACCCTCACCTGGACCCTAAACCGTCCCCGACCCCTAACCCTAACCCTAGCCCGAAACCTAACCCTAACACTTCCCCAAAGCCTGACCCTCATCCGTCCCCTAATCCTAACCCGTAGGCTCACACTAACCCGCGCCCTCACACGCACGCTCCCCCTAAAGCGTTTTTGGACCGTCACCTGGACCCTAAACCGTCCCCGTCCCCTAACCCTAACCCTAGCCCTAACCCTAACCCTAACACTTCCCCGAAGCCTGATCCTCACCCGTCCCCTAATCCTAACCCGTAGGCTCACAATAAGCCGCGCCCTCACACGCACGCTCCCCCTAAAGCGTTGTCGGACCCTCACCTGGACCCTAAACCGTCCCCGTCCCCTAACCCTACCCCTAGCCCGAACCCTAACCCTAACCCTTCCCCGAAGCCTGACCCTCACCCGTCCCCTAATCCTAACCCGTAGGCTCACACTAACCCGTGCCCTCACATGCACGCTCCCCCTAAAGCGTTGTCGGACCCTCACCTGGACCCTAAACCGTCCCCGTCCCCTAACCCTAACCCTAGCCCGAACCCTAACCCTAACCCTTCCCCGAAGCCTGACCCTCACCCGTCCCCTAATCCTAAACCGTACGCTCACACTAACCCGTGCCTCACACGCACGCTCCCCCTAAAGCGTTGTCGGACCCTCACCTGGACCCTAAACCGTCACCGTACCCTAACCCTAACCCTAGCCCGAACCCTAACCCTAACACTACCCCGAAGCCTGACCCTCACCCGTCCCCTAATCCTAACCCGTACGCTAACACTAACCCGCACCCTCACACGCACGCTCCCCCTAATGCGTTGTCGGACCCTCACCTGGACCCTAAACCATCCCCGTCCCCTAACCCTAACCCTAGCCCGAACCCTAACCCTAACCCTTCCCCGAAGCCTGACCCTCACCCGTCCCCTAATCCTAAACCATAGGCTCACACTAACCCGCGCCCTCACACGCACGCTCCCCCTAAATCATTGTCGGACCCTCACCTGGACCCTAAACCGTCCCCGTCCCCTAACCCTAACCCTAGCCCGAACCCTAACCCTAACCCTTCCCCGAAGCCTGACCCTCACCCGTCCCCTAACCCTAACCCGTACGCTAACACTAACCCGCGCCCTCACACGCACGCTCCCCCTAAAGTGTTGTCGGACCCTCACCTGGACCCTAAACCGTCCCCGTCCCCTAACCCTAACCCTAGCCCGAACCCTAACCCTAACCCTTCCCCGAAGCCTGACCCTCACCCATCCCCTAATCCTAACCCGTACGCTAACACTAACCCACGCCCTCAGACGCACGCTCCCCCTAAATCGTAGTCGGACCCTCACCTGGACCCTAAAATGTCCCCGTCCCCTAACCCTAACCCTAGCCCGAACCCTAACCCTAACCCTTCCCCGAAGCCTGATCCTCACCCGTCTCCTAATCCTAACCCGTAGGCTCACAATAAGCCGCGCCCTCACACGCACGCTCCCCCTAAAGCGTTGTCGGACCCTCACCTGGACCCTAAACCGTCCCCGTCCCCTAACCCTAACCCTAGCCCGAACCCTAACGCTAAAACTTCCCCGAAGCCTGACCCTCACCCGTCCCCTAATCCTAACCCGTAGGCTCACACTAACCCGCGCCCTCACACGTACGCTCCCCCTAAAGCGTTGTCGGACCCTCACCTGGACCCTAAACCGTCCCCGTCCCCTAACCCTAACCCTAGCCCGAACCCTAACCCTAACCCTTCCCTGAAGCCTGACCCTCACCCGTCCCCTAATCCTAACCCGTATGCTAACACTAACCCGCGCCCTCACACGCACGCTCCCCCTAAAGCGTTGTCGGACCCTCACCTGGACCCTAAACCGTCCACGTCCCCTAACCCTAACCCTAGCCCGAACCCTAACCCTAACCCTTCCCCGAAGCCTGACCCTCACCCGTCCCCTAATCCTAACACGTACGCTAACACTAACCCGCGCCCTCACATGCACGCTCCCCCTAAAGCGTTGTCGGACCCTCACCTGGACCCTAAACCGTCCCCGTACCCTAACCCTAACCCTAGCCCGAACCCTAACCCTAACCCTTCCCCGAAGCCTGACCCTCACCCGTCCCCTAATCCTAACCCGTACGCTCACACTAACCCGCGCCCTCACACGCACGCTCCCCCTAAAGCGTTGTCGGACCCTCACCTGGACCCTAAACCGTCCCCGTCCCCTAACCCTAACCCTAGCCCGAACCCTAACCCTAACCCTTCACCGAAGCCTGACCCTCACCCGTCCCCTAATCCTAACCCGTACGCTAACACTAACCCACGCCCTCACATGCACGCTCCCCCTAAATCGTTGTCGGACCCTCACCTGGACCCTAAACCGTCCCCGTCCCCTAACCCTAACCCTAGCCCGAACCCTAACCCTAACCCTTCCCCGAAGCCTGACCCTCACCCGTCCCCTAATCCTAACCCGTACACTAACACTAACCCGCGCCCTCACACGCACGCTCCCCCTAAAGCGTTGTCGGACCCTCACCTGGACCCTAAACCGTCCCCGTCCCCTAACCCTACCCCTAGCCCGAACCCTAACCCTAACCCTTCCCCGAAGCCTGACCCTCACCCGTCCCGTAATCCTAACCCGTAGGCTCACACAAACCCGCGCCCTCACACGCACGCTCCCCCTAAAGCGTTGTCGGACCCTCACCTGGACCCTAAACCGTCCCCGTCCCCTAACCCTAACCCTAGCCCGAACCCTAACCCTAACCCTTCCCCGAAGCCTGACCCTCACCCGTCCCCTAATCCTAAACCGTACGCTCACACTAACCCGTGCCTCACACGCACGCTCCCCCTAAAGCGTTGTCGGACCCTCACCTGGACCCTAAACCGTCCCCGTACCCTAACACTAACCCTAGCCCGAACCCTAACCCTAACACTTCCCCGAAGCCTGACCCTCACCCGTCCCCTAATCCTAACCCGTACGCTAACACTAACCCGCGCCCTCACACGCACGCTCCCCCTAAAGCGTTGTCGGACCCTCACCTGGACCCTAAACCATCCCCGTCCCCTAACCCTAACCCTAGCCCGAACCCTAACCCTAACCCTTCCCCGAAGCCTGACCCTCACCCGTCCCCTAATCCTAAACCATAGGCTCACACTAACCCGCGCCCTCACACGCACGCTCCCCCTAAAGCGTTTTTGGACCGTCACCTGAACCCTAAACCGTCCCCGTCCCCTAACCCTAACCCTAGTCCTAACCCTAACCCTAACCCTTCCCCGAAGCCTGATCCTCACCCGTCCCCTAATCCTAACCCGTAGGCTCACAATAAGCCGCGCCCTCACACGCACGCTCCCCCTAAAGCGTTGTCGGACCCTCACCTGGACCCTAAACCGTCCCTGTCCCCTAACCCTAACCCTAGCCCGAACCCTAACCCTAACCCTTCCCCGAAGCCTGACCCTCACCCGTCCCCTATTCCTAAGCCGTACGCTAACACTAACCCGCGCCCTCACACGCACGCTCCCCCTAAAGTTTTGTCGGACCCTCACCTGGACCCTAAACCGTCCCCGTCCCCTAACCCTAACCCTAGCCCGAACCCTAACCCTATCCCTTCCCCGAACCCTGACCATCACCCGTCCCCTAATCCTAACCCGTACGCTAACACTAACCCGCGCCCTCACACGCACGCTCCCCCTAAAGCGTTGTCGGACCCTCACCTGGACCCTAAACCGTCCCCGACCCCTAACCCTAACCCTAGCCCGAAACCTAACCCTAACACTTCCCCAAAGCCTGACCCTCATCCGTCCCCTAATCCTAACCCGTAGGCTCACACTAACCCGCGCCCTCACACGCACGCTCCCCCTAAAGCGTTTTTGGACCGTCACCTGGACCCTAAACCGTCCCCGTCCCCTAACCCTAACCCTAGCCCTAACCCTAACCCTAACACTTCCCCGAAGCCTGATCCTCACCCGTCCCCTAATCCTAACCCGTAGGCTCACAATAAGCCGCGCCCTCACACGCACGCTCCCCCTAAAGCGTTGTCGGACCCTCACCTGGACCCTAAACCGTCCCCGTCCCCTAACCCTACCCCTAGCCCGAACCCTAACCCTAACCCTTCCCCGAAGCCTGACCCTCACCCGTCCCCTAATCCTAACCCGTAGGCTCACACTAACCCGCGCCCTCACACGCACGCTCCCCCTAAAGCGTTGTCGGACCCTCACCTGGACCCTAAACCGTCCCCGTCCCCTAACCCTAACCCTAGCCCGAACCCTAACCCTAACCCTTCCCCGAAGCCTGACCCTCACCCGTCCCCTAATCCTAAACCGTACGCTCACACTAACCCGTGCCTCACACGCACGCTCCCCCTAAAGCGTTGTCGGACCCTCACCTGGACCCTAAACCGTCACCGTACCCTAACCCTAACCCTAGCCCGAACCCTAACCCTAACACTACCCCGAAGCCTGACACTCACCCGTCCCCTAATCCTAACCCGTACGCTAACACTAACCCGCACCCTCACACGCACGCTCCCCCTAATGCGTTGTCGGACCCTCACCTGGACCCTAAACCATCCCCGTCCCCTAACCCTAACCCTAGCCCGAACCCTAACCCTAACCCTTCCCCGAAGCCTGACCCTCACCCGTCCCCTAATCCTAAACCATAGGCTCACACTAACCCGCGCCCTCACACGCACGCTCCCCCTAAATCATTGTCGGACCCTCACCTGGACCCTAAACCGTCCCCGTCCCCTAACCCTAACCCTAGCCCGAACCCTAACCCTAACCCTTCACCGAAGCCTCACCCTCACCCGTCCCCTAACCCTAACCCGTACGCTAACACTAACCCGCGCCCTCACACGCACGCTCCCCCTAAAGTGTTGTCGGACCCTCACCTGGACCCTAAACCGTCCCCGTCCCCTAACCCTAACCCTAGCCCGAACCCTAACCCTAACCCTTCCCCGAAGCCTGACCCTCACCCATCCCCTAATCCTAACCCGTACGCTAACACTAACCCACACCCTCAGACGCACGCTCCCCCTAAATCGTAGTCGGACCCTCACCTGGACCCTAAACCGTCCCCGTCCCCTAACCCTAACCCTAGCCCGAACCCTAACCCTAACCCTTCCCCGAAGCCTGATCCTCACCCGTCTCCTAATCCTAACCCGTAGGCTCACAATAAGCCGCGCCCTCACACGCACGCTCCCCCTAAAGCGTTGTCGGACCCTCACCTGGACCCTAAACCGTCCCCGTCCCCTAACCCTAACCCTAGCCCGAACCCTAACGCTAACACTTCCCCGAAGCCTGACCCTCACCCGTCCCCTAATCCTAACCCGTAGGCTCACACTAACCCGCGCCCTCACACGTACGCTCCCCCTAAAGCGTTGTCGGACCCTCACCTGGACCCTAAACCGTCCCCGTCCCCTAACCCTAACCCTAGCCCGAACCCTAACCCTAACCCTTCCCTGAAGCCTGACCCTCACCCGTCCCCTAATCCTAACCCGTATGCTAACACTAACCCGCGCCCTCACACGCACGCTCCCCCTAAAGCGTTGTCGGACCCTCACCTGGACCCTAAACCGTCCACGTCCCCTAACCCTAACCCTAGCCCGAACCCTAACCCTAACCCTTCCCCGAAGCCTGACCCTCACCCGTCCCCTAATCCTAACCCGTACGCTAACACTAACCCGCGCCCTCACACGCACGCTCCCCCTAAAGCGTTGTCGGACCCTCACCTGGACCCTAAACCGTCCCCGTACCCTAACCCTAACCCTAGCCCGAACCCTAACCCTAACCCTTCCCCGAAGCCTGACCCTCACCCGTCCCCTAATCCTAACCCGTACGCTCACACTAACCCGCGCCCTCACACGCACGCTCCCCCTAAAGCGTTGTCGGACCCTCACCTGGACCCTAAACCGTCCCCGTCCCCTAACCCTAACCCTAGCCCGAACCCTAACCCTAACCCTTCACCGAAGCCTGACCCTCACCCGTCCCCTAATCCTAACCCGTACGCTAACACTAACCAACGCCCTCACACGCACGCTCCCCCTAAATCGTTGTCGGACCCTCACCTGGACCCTAAACCGTCCCCGTCCCCTAACCCTAACCCTAGCCCGAACCCTAACCCTAACCCTTCCCCGAAGCCTGACCCTCACCCGTCCCCTAATCCTAACCCGTACACTAACACTAACCCGCGCCCTCACACGCACGCTCCCCCTAAAGCGTTGTCGGACCCTCACCTGGACCCTAAACCGTCCCCGTCCCCTAACCCTACCCCTAGCCCGAACCCTAACCCTAACCCTTCCCCGAAGCCTGACCCTCACCCGTCCCGTAATCCTAACCCGTAGGCTCACACAAACCCGCGCCCTCACACGCACGCTCCCCCTAAAGCGTTGTCGGACCCTCACCTGGACCCTAAACCGTCCCCGTCCCCTAACCCTAACCCTAGCCCGAACCCTAACCCTAACCCTTCCCCGAAGCCTGACCCTCACCCGTCCCCTAATCCTAAACCGTACGCTCACACTAACCCGTGCCTCACACGCACGCTCCCCCTAAAGCGTTGTCGGACCCTCACCTGGACCCTAAACCGTCCCCGTACCCTAACACTAACCCTAGCCCGAACCCTAACCCTAACACTTCCCCGAAGCCTGACCCTCACCCGTCCCCTAATCCTAACCCGTACGCTAACACTAACCCGCGCCCTCACACGCACGCTCCCCCTAAAGCGTTGTCGGACCCTCACCTGGACCCTAAACCATCCCCGTCCCCTAACCCTAACCCTAGCCCGAACCCTAACCCTAACCCTTCCCCGAAGCCTGACCCTCACCCGTCCCCTAATCCTAAACCATAGGCTCACACTAACCCGCGCCCTCACACGCACGCTCCCCCTAAAGCGTTTTTGGACCGTCACCTGGACCCTAAACCGTCCCCGTCCCCTAACCCTAACCCTAGTCCTAACCCTAACCCTAACCCTTCCCCGAAGCCTGATCCTCACCCGTCCCCTAATCCTAACCCGTAGGCTCACAATAAGCCGCGCCCTCACACGCACGCTCCCCCTAAAGCGTTGTCGGACCCTCACCTGGACCCTAAACCGTCCCTGTCCCCTAAACCTAACCCTAGCCCGAACCCTAACCCTAACCCTTCCCCGAAGCCTGACCCTCACCCGTCCCCTATTCCTAAGCCGTACGCTAACACTAACCCGTGCCCTCACACGCACGCTCCCCCTAAAGTGTTGTCGGACCCTCACCTGGACCCTAAACCGTCCCCGTCCCCTAACCCTAACCCTAGCCCGAACCCTAACCCTATCCCTTCCCCGAACCCTGACCATCACCCGTCCCCTAATCCTAACCCGTACGCTAACACTAACCCGCGCCCTCACACGCACGCTCCCCCTAAAGCGTTGTCGGACCCTCACCTGGACCCTAAACCGTCCCCGACCCCTAACCCTAACCCTAGCCCGAAACCTAACCCTAACACTTCCCCAAAGCCTGACCCTCATCCATCCCCTAATCCTAACCCGTAGGCTCACACTAACCCACGCCCTCACACGCACGCTCCCCCTAAAGCGTTTTTGGACCGTCACCTGGACCCTAAACCGTCCCCGTCCCCTAACCCTAACCCTAGCCCTAACCCTAACCCTAACCCTTCCCCGAAGCCTGATCCTCACCCGTCCCCTAATCCTAACCCGTAGGCTCACAATAAGCCGCGCCCTCACACGCACGCTCCCCCTAAAGCGTTGTCCGACCCTCACCTGGACCCTAAACCGTCCCCGTCCCCTAACCCTACCCCTAGCCCGAACCCTAACCCTAACCCTTCCCCGAAGCCTGACCCTCACCCGTCCCCTAATCCTAACCCGTAGGCTCACACTAACCCGCGCCCTCACACGCACGCTCCCCCTAAAGCGTTGTCGGACCCTCACCTGGACCCTAAACCGTCCCCGTCCCCTAACCCTAACCCTAGCCCGAACCCTAACCCTAACCCTTCCCCGAAGCCTGACCCTCACCCGTCCCCTAATCCTAAACCGTACGCTCACACTAACCCGTGCCTCACACGCACGCTCCCCCTAAAGCGTTTTCGGACCCTCACCTGGACCCTAAACCGTCACCGTACCCTAACCCTAACCCTAGCCCGAACCCTAACCCTAACACTACCCCGAAGCCTGACCCTCACCCGTCCCCTAATCCTAACCCGTACGCTAACACTAACCCGCACCCTCACACGCACGCTCCCCCTAAAGCGATGTCGGACCCTCACCTGGACCCTAAACCATCCCCGTCCCCTAACCCTAACCCTAGCCCGAACCCTAACCCTAACCCTTCCCCGAAGCCTGACCCTAACCCGTCCCCTAATCCTAAACCATAGGCTCACACTAACCCGCGCCCTCACACGCACGCTCCCGCTAAATCATTGTCGGACCCTCACCTGGACCCTAAACCGTCCCCGTCCCCTAACCCTAACCCTAGCCCGAACCCTAACCCTAACCCTTCCCCGAAGCCTGACCCTCACCCGTCCCCTAACCCTAACCCGTACGCTAACACTAACCCGCGCCCTCACACGCACGCTCCCCCTAAAGGGTTGTCGGACCCTCACCTGGACCCTAAACCGTCCCCGTCCCCTAACCCTAACCCTAGCCCGAACCCTAACCCTAACCCTTCCCCGAAGCCTGACCCTCACCCGTCCCCTAATCCTAACCCGTACGCTAACACTAACCCACGCCCTCACACGCACTCTCCCCCTAAATCGTAGTCGGACCCTCACCTGGACCCTAAACCGTCCCCGTCCCCTAACCCTAACCCTAGCCCGAACCCTAACCCTAACCCTTCCCCGAAGCCTGACCCTCACCCGTCCCCTAATCCTAACCCGTAGGCTCACACTAACCCGCGCCCTCACACGCACGCTCCCCCTAAAGCGTTGTCGGACCCTCACCTGGACTCTAAACCGTCCCCGTCCCCTAACCCTACCCCTAGCCCGAACCCTAACCCTAACCCTTCCCCGAAGCCTGACCCTCACCCGTCCCCTAATCCTAACCCGTAGGCTCACACTAACCCGCGCCCTCACACGCACGCTCCCCCTAAAGCGTTGTCGGACCCTCACCTGGACCCTAAACCGTCCCCGTCCCCTAACCCTAACCCTAGCCCGAACCCTAACCCTAACCCTTCCCCGAAGCCTGACCCTCACCCGTCCCCTAATCCTAAACCGTACGCTCACACTAACACGTGCCTCACACGCACGCTCCCCCTAAAGCATTGTCGGACCCTCACCTGGACCCTAAACCGTCCCCGTCCCCTAACGGTAACCCTAGCCCGAACCCTAACCCTAACACTTCCCTGAAGCCTGACCCTCACCCGTCCCCTAATCCTAACCCGTATGCTAACACTAACCCGCGCCCTCACACGCACGCTCCCCCTAAAGCGTTGTCGGACCCTCACCTGGACCCTAAACCGTCCCTGTCCCCTAACCCTAACCCTAGCCCGAACCCTAACCCTAACCCTTCCCCGAAGCCTGACCCTCACCCGTCCCCTATTCCTAAGCCGTACGCTAACACTAACCCGTGCCCTCACACGCACGCTCCCCCTAAAGTGTTGTCGGACCCTCACCTGGACCCTAAACCGTCCCCGTCCCCTAACCCTAACCCTAGCCCGAACCCTAACCCTATCCCTTCCCCGAACCCTGACCCTCACCCGTCCCCTAATCCTAACCCGTACGCTAACACTAACCCGCGCCCTCACACGCACGCTCCCCCTAAAGCGTTGTCGGACCCTCACCTGGACCCTAAACCGTCCCCGACCCCTAACCCTAACCCTAGCCCGAAACCTAACCCTAACACTTCCCCAAAGCCTGACCCTCATCCGTCCCCTAATCCTAACCCGTAGGCTCACACTAACCCGCGCCCTCACACGCACGCTCCCCCTAAAGCGTTTTTGGACCGTCACCTGGACCCTAAACCGTCCCCGTCCCCTAACCCTAACCCTAGCCCTAACCCTAACCCTAACCCTTCCCCGAAGCCTGATCCTCACCCGTCCCCTAATCCTAACCCGTAGGCTCACAATAAGCCGCGCCCTCACACGCACGCTCCCCCTAAAGCGTTGTCGGACCCTCACCTGGACCCTAAACCGTCCCCGTCCCCTAACCCTACCCCTAGCCCGAACCCTAACCCTAAACCTTCCCCGAAGCCTGACCCTCACCCGTCCCCTAATCCTAACCCGTAGGCTCACACTAACCCGCGCCCTCACACGCACGCTCCCCCTAAAGCGTTTTCGGACCCTCACCTGGACCCTAAACCGTCACCGTACCCTAACCCTAACCCTAGCCCGAACCCTAACCCTAACACTACCCCGAAGCCTGACCCTCACCCGTCCCCTAATCCTAACCCGTACGCTAACACTAACCCGCACCCTCACACGCACGCTCCCCCTAAAGCGTTGTCGGACCCTCACCTGGACCCTAAACCATCCCCGTCCCCTAACCCTAACCCTAGCCCGAACCCTAACCCTAACCCTTCCCCGAAGCCTGACCCTCACCCGTCCCCTAATCCTAAACCATAGGCTCACACTAACCCGCGCCCTCACACGCACGCTCCCCCTAAATCATTGTCGGACCCTCACCTGGACCCTAAACCGTCCCCGTCCCCTAACCCTAACCCTAGCCCGAACCCTAACCCTAACACTTCCCCGAAGCCTGACCCTCACCCGTCCCCTAACCCTAACCCGTACGCTAACACTAACCCGCGCCCTCACACGCACGCTCCCCCTAAAGGGTTGTCGGACCCTCACCTGGACCCTAAACCGTCCCCGTCCCCTAACCCTAACCCTAGCCCGAACCCTAACCCTAACCCTTCCCCGAAGCCTGACCCTCACCCGTCCCCTAATCCTAACCCGTACGCTAACACTAACCCACGCCCTCACACGCACTCTCCCCCTAAATCGTAGTCGGACCCTCACCTGGACCCTAAACCGTCCCCGTCCCCTAACCCTAACCCTAGCCCGAACCCTAACCCTAACCCTTCCCCGAAGCCTGACCCTCACCCGTCCCCTAATCCTAACCCGTAGTCTCACACTAACCCGCGCCCTCACACGCACCCTCCCCCTAAAGCGTTGTCAGACCCTCACCTGGACCCTAAACCGTCCCCGTCCCCTAACCCTAACCCTAGCCCGAAACCTAACCCTAACACTTCCCCAAAGCCTGACCCTCATCCGTCCCCTAATCCTAACCCGTAGGCTCACACTAACCCGCGCCCTCACACGCACGCTCCCCCTAAAGCGTTTTTGGACCGTCACCTGGACCCTAAACCGTCCCCGTCCCCTAACCCTAACCCTAGCCCGAACCCTAACCCTAACCCTTCCCCGAAGCCTGATCCTCACCCGTCCCCTAATCCTAACCCGTAGGCTCACAATAAGCCGCGCCCTCACACGCACGCTCCCCCTAAAGCGTTGTCGGACCCTCACCTGGACCCTAAACCGTCCCCATCCCCTAACCCTAACCCTAGCCCGAACCCTAACCCTAACCCTTCCCCGAAGCCTGACCCTCATCCGTCCCCTAATCCTAACCCGTACGCTAACACTAACCCACGCCCTCACACGCACGCTCCCCCTGAAGCGTTGTCGGACCCTCACCTGGACCCTAAACCGTCCCAGTCCCCTAACCCTAGCCCGAACCCTAAACCTAACACTTCCCCGAAGCCTGACCCTCACCCGTCCCCTAATCCTAACCCGTAGGCTCACACTAACCCGCGCCCTCACACGCACGCTCCCCCTAAAGCGTTGTCGGATCCTCACCTGGACCCTAAACCGTCCACGTCCCCTAACCCTAACCCTAGCCCGAACCCAAACCCTAACCCTTCCCCGAAGCCTGACCCTCACCCGTCCCCTAATGCTAAACCGTAGGCTCACACTAACCAGCGCCCTCACACGAACGCTCCCCCTAAATCATTGTCGGACCCTCACCTGGACCCTAAACCGTCCCCGTCCCCTAACCCTAACCCTAGCCCGAACCCTAACCCTAACCCTTCCCCGAAGCCTGACCCTCACCCGTCCCCTAATCCTAACCCGTAGGCTCACACTAACCCGCGCCCTCACACGCACGCTCCCCCTAAAGCGTTGTCGGACCCTCACCTGGACCCTAAACCGTCCCCGTCCCCTAACCCTAACCCTAGCCCGAAACCTAACCCTAACACTTCCCCAAAGCCTGACCCTCATCCGTCCCCTAATCCTAACCCGTAGGCTCACACTAACCCACGCCGTCACACGCACGCTCCCCCTAAAGCGTTTTTGGACCGTCACCTGGACCCTAAACCGTCCCCGTCCCCTAACCCTAACCCTAGCCCGAACCCTAACCCTAACCCTTCCCCGAGCCTGATCCTCAACCGTCCCCTAATCCTAACCCGTAGGCTCACAATAAGCCGCGCCCTCACACGCACGCTCCCCCTAAAGCGTTGTCGGACCCTCACCTGGACCCTAAACCTTCCCCGTCCCCTAACCCTACCCCTAGCCCGAACCCTAACCCTAACCCTTCCCCGAATCCTGACCCTCACCCGTCCCCTAATCCTAACCCGTAGGCTCACACTAACCCGCGCCCTCACACGCACGCTCCCCCTAAAGCGTTGTCGGACCCTCACCTGGACCCTAAACCGTCCCCGTACCCTAACCCTAACCCTAGCCCGAACCCTAACCCTAACCCTTCCCCGAAGCCTGACCCTCACCCGTCCCCTAATCCTAAACCGTACGCTCACACTAACACGTGCCTCACACGCACGCTCCCCCTAAAGCGTTGTCGGACCCTCACCTGGACCCTAAACCGTCCCCGTACCCTAACCCTAAACCTAGCCCGAACCCTAACCCTAACACTTCCCCGAAGCCTGACCCTCACCCGTCCCCTAATCCTAACCCGTACGCTAACACTAACCCGCGCCCTCACATGCCCGCTCCCCCTAAAGCGTCGTCGGACCCTCACCTGGACCCTAAACCATCCCCGTCCCCTAACCCTAACCCTAGCCCGAACCCTAACCCTAACCCTTCCCCGAAGCCTGACCCTCACCCGTCCCCTAATCCTAAACCATAGGCTCACACTAACCCGCGCCCTCACACGCACGCTCCCCCTAAATCATTGTCGGACCCTCACCTGGACCCTAAACCGTCCCCGTCCCCTAACACTAACCCTAGCCTGAACCCTAACACTAACCCTTCCCCGAAGCCTGACCCTCACCCGTCCCCTAATCCTAACCCGTACGCTAACACTAACCCGCGCCCTCACACGCACGCTCCCCCTAAAGCGTTGTCGGACCCTCACCTGGACCCTAAACCGTCCCCGTCCCCTAACCCTAACCCTAGCCCTAACCCTAACCCTAACCCTTCCCCGAAGCCTGACCCTCACCCGTCCCCTAATCCTAACCCGTACGCTAACACTAACCCACGCCCTCATACGCACGCTCCCCCTAAATCGTAGTCGGACCCTCACCTGGACCCTAAACCGTCCCCGTCCCCTAACCCTAACCCTAGCCCGAAACCTAAACCTAACACTTCCCCGAAGCCTGACCCTCACCCGTCCCCTAATCCTAACCCGTAGGCTCACACTAACCCGCGCCCTCACACGCACGCTCCCCCTGAAGCGTTGTCGGACCCTCACCTGGACCCTAAACCGTCCCAGTCCCCTAACCCTAGCCCGAACCCTAAACCTAACACTTCCCCGAAGCCTGACCCTCACCCGTCCCCTAATCCTAACCCGTACGCTAACACTAAGCCGCCCCCTCACACGCACGCTCCCCCTAAAGCGTTGTCGGACCCTCACCTGGACCCTAAACTGTCCCCGTCCCCTAACACTAACCCTAGCCCGAACCCTAACCCTAACCCTTCCCCGAAGCCTGACCCTCACCCGTCCCCTAATCCTAACCCGTACGCTAACACTAACCCGCGCCCTCACACGCACGCTCCCCCTAAAGCGTTGTCGGACCCTCACCTGGACCCTAAACCGTCCCCGTCCCCTAACCCTAACCCTAGCCCGAACCCTAACCCTATCCCTTCCCCGAACCCTGACCATCACCCGTCCCCTAATCCTAACCCGTACGCTCACACTAACCCGCGCCCTCACACGCACGCTCCCCCTAAAACGTTGTCGGACATTCACCTGGACCCTAAACCGTCCCCATACCCTAACCCTAACCCTAGCCCGAACCCTAACCCTAACACTTCCCCGAAGCCTGACCCTCACCCGTCCCCTAATCCTAACCCGTACGCTAACACTAACACGCGCCCTCACACGCACGCTCCCCCTAAAGCGTTGTCGGACCCTCACCTGGACCCTAAACCGTCCCCGTCCCCTAACCCTAACCCTAGCCCGAACCCTAACCCTTACCCTTCCCCGAAGCCTGACCCTCACCCGTCCCCTAATCCTAAACCATAGGCTCAAACTAACCCGCGCCCTCACACGCACGCTCCCCATAAATCATTGTCGGACCCTCACCTGGACCCTAAACCGTCCCCGTCCCCTAACCCTAACCCTAGCCCGAACCCTAACCCTAACCCTTCCCCGAAGCCTGACCCTCACCCGTCCCATAATCCTAACCCGTACGCTCACACTAACCAGAGCCCTCACACGCACGCTCCCCCTAAAGCGTTGTCGGACCCTCACCTGGACCCTAAACCGTCCACGTCCCCTAACCCTAACCCTAGCCCGAAACCTAACCCTAACCCTTCCCCGAAGCCTGACCCTCACCCGTCCCATAATCCTAACCCGTACGCTAAAACTAACCCGCGCCCTCACACGCACGCTCCCCCTAAAGCGTTGTCGGACCCTCACCTGGACCCTAAACCATCCCCGTCCCCTAACCCTAACCCTAGCCCGAACCCTAACCCTAACCCTTCCCCGAAGCCTGACTCTCACCCGTCCCCTAATCCTAAACCGTAGGCTCACACTAATCCGCGCCCTCACACGCACGCTCCCCCTAAATCATTGTCGGACCCTCACCTGGACCCTAAACCGTCCCCTTCCCCTAACCCTAACCCTAGCCCGAACCCTAACCCTAACCCTTCCCCGAAGCCTGACCCTCACCCGTCCCCTAATCCTAAACCGTACGCTCACACTAACCCGTGCCCTCACACGCACGCTCCCCCTAAAGCGTTGTCGGACCCTCACCTGGACCCTAAACCGTCCCCATACCCTAACCCTAACCCTAGCCCGAACCCTAACCCTAACACTTCCCCGAAGCCTGACCCTCACCCGTCCCCTAATCCTAAACCGTACGCTAACACTAACCCACGCCCTCACACGCACGCTCCCCCTAAAGCGTTGTCGGACCCTCACCTGGACCCTAAACCGTCCCCGTCCCCTAACCCTAATCCTAGCCCGAACCCTAACCCTAACACTTCCCTGAAGCCTGACCCTCACCCGTCCCCTAATCCTAACCCGTACGCTCACACTAACCCACGCCCTCACACGCACGCTCCCCCTAAAGCGTTGTCGGACCGTCACCTGGATCCTAAACCGTCCCCGTCCCCTAACCCTAACCCTAGCCCGAACCCTAACCCTAACCCTTCCCCGAAGCCTGACCCTCACCCGTCCCCTAATCCTAACCCGTAGGCTCACACTAACCCGCGCCCTCACACGCACGCTCCCCCTAAAGCGTTGTCGGACCCTCACCTGGACCCTAAACCGTCCCTGTCCCTTAACCCTAACCCTAGTCCGAACCCTAACCCTAACCCTTCCCCGAAGCCTGACCCTCACACGTCCCCTAATCCTAAGCCGTACGCTAACACTAATCCGTGCCCTCACATGCACGCTCCCCCTAAAGCATTGTCGGACCCTCACCTGGACCCTAAACCGTCCCCGTCCCCTAACCCTAACCCTAGCCCGAACCCTAACCCTAACCCTTCCCCGAAGCCTGACCCTCACCCGTCCCCTAACCCTAACACGTAGGCTCACACTAACCCGCGCCCTCACACGCACGCTCCCCCTAAAACGTTGTCGGACCCTCACCTGGACCCTAAACCGTCCCCGTCCCCTAACCCTAACCCTAGCCCGAACCCTATCCCTTCCCCGAACCCTGACCATCACCCGTCCCCTAATCCTAACCCGTACGCTCACACTAACCCGCGCCCTCACACGCACGCTCCCCCTAAAACGTTGTCGGACCCTCACCTGGACCCTAAACCGTCCCCATACCCTAACCCTAACCCTAGCCCGAACCCTAACCCTAACACTTCCCCGAAGCCTGACCCTCACCCGTCCCCTAATCCTAACCCGTACGCTAACACTAACACGCGCCCTCACACGCACGCTCCCCCTAAAGCGTTGTCGGACCCTCACCTGGACCCTAAACCGTCCCCGTCCCCTAACCCTAACCCTAGCCCGAACCCTAACCCTTACCCTTCCCCGAAGCCTGACCCTCACCCGTCCCCTAATCCTAAACCATAGGCTCAAACTAACCCGCGCCCTCACACGCACGCTCCCCATAAATCATTGTCGGACCCTCACCTGGACCCTAAACCGTCCCCGTCCCCTAACCCTAACCCTAGCCCGAACCCTAACCCTAACCCTTCCCCGAAGCCTGACCCTCACCCATCCCCTAATCCTAACCCGTACGCTAAAACTAACCCACGCCCTAACACGCACGCTCCCCCTAAAGCGTTGTCGGACCCTCACCTGGACCCTAAACCGTCCCCATCCCCTAACCCTAACCCTAGCCCGAAACCTAACCCTAACACTTCCCCGAAGCCTGACCCTCACCCGTCCCCTATTCCTAACCCGTACGCTCACACTAACCCGACCCCTCACACGCATGCTCCCCCTAAAGCGTTGTCGGACCCTCACCTGGACCCTAAACCGTCCACGTCCCCTTTCCCTAACCCTAGCCCGAACCCTAACCCTAATGCTTCCCCGAAGCCTGACCCTCACCCGTCCCCTAATCCTAACCCGTACGCTAACACTAACCCGCGCCCTCACACGCACGCTCCTCCTAAAGCGTTGTCGGACCTTCACCTGGACCCTAACCCTAACCCTAGCCCGTCCCCTAACCCTAACCCTAGCCCGAACCCTAAACCTAACGCTTCCCTGAAGCCTGACCCTCACCCGTCCCCTAATCCTGAACCGTAGGCTCACACTAACCCGCGCCCTCACACGCACGCTCCCCCTAAATCATTGTCGGACCCTCACCTCGACCCTAAACCATCCCCGTCCCCTAACCCTAACCCTAGCCCGAACCCTAACCCTAACCCTTTCCCAAAGCCTGACCCTCACCCGTCCCCTAATCCTAACCCGTACGCTAACACTAACCCACGCCCTCACACGCACGCTCCCCCTAAAGCGTTGTCGGACCCTCACCTGGACCCTAAACCGTCCCCGTCCCCTAACCCTAACCCTAGCCCGAACCCTAACCCTAACCCTTCCCCGAAGCGTGACCCTCACCCGTCCCCTAATCCTAACCCGTAAGCTAACACTAACCCACGCCCTCACACGCACGCTCCCCCTAAAGCGTTGTCGGACCCTCACCTGGACCCTAAACCGTCCCCGTCCCCTAACCCTAACCCTAGCCCGAACCCTAACCCTAACACTTCACTGAAGCCTGACCCTCACCCGTCCCCTAATCCTAACCCGTACGCTCACACTAACCCGCGCCCTCACAGGCACGCTCCCCCTAAAGCGTTGTCGGACCCTCACCTGGACCCTAAACCGTTCCCGTCCCCTAACCCTTACCCTAGCCAGAACCCTAACCCTAACCCTTCCCTGAAGCCTGAGCCTCACCCGTCCCCTAATCCTAACCCGTACGCTAACACTAACCCGCGCCCTCACATGCACGCTCCCCCTAAAGCGTTGTCGGACCCTCACCTGGACCCTAAACCGTCCCCTTCCCCTAACCCTAACCCTAGCCCGAACCCTAACCCTAACACTTCCCCGAAACCTGACCCTCACCCGTCCCCTAATCCTAACCCGTACGGTGACACTAACCCGCGCCCTCACACGCACGCTCCCCCTAAAGCATTGTCGGACCCTCACCCGTACCCTAAACCGTCCCCGTCCCCTAAGCCTAACCCTAGCCCGAACCCTAAACCTAACACTTCCCCGAAGCCTGACCCTCACCCGTCCCCTAATCCTAAGCCGTACGCTAACACTAACCCACGCCCTCACACGCACGCTCCCCCTAAAGCGTTGTCGGACCCTCACCTGGACCCTAAACCGTCCCCGTCTCCTAACCCTAACCCTAGCCCAAACCCTAAACCTAACCCTTCCCCGAAGCCTGACCCTCACCCGTCCCCTAATCCTAACCCGTATGCTAACACTAACCCGCGCCCTCACACGCACGCTCCCCCTAAAGCGTTGTCGGAACCTCACCTGGACCTAAACCGTCCCCGTCCCCTAACCCTAACCCTAGCCCGAACCCTAACCCTAACCCTTCCCCGAAGCCTGACCCTCACCCGTCCCCTAATCCTAAGCCGTACGCTAACACTAACCCGCGCCCTCACACGCACGCTTCCCCTAAAGCGTTGTCGGACCCTCACCTGGATCCTAAACCGTCCCCGTCCCCTAACCCTAACCCTAGCCCGAACCCTAACCCTAACCCTTCCCCGAAGCCTGATCCTCACCCGTCCCCTAATCCTAACCCGTAGGCTCACACTAACCCACGCCCTCACACGCACGCTCCCCCTAAAGCGTTGTCGGACCCTCACCTGGACCCTAAACCGTCCCCGTCCCCTAACCCTAATCCTAGCCCGAACCCTAACCCTAACCCTTCCCTGAAGCCTGACCCTCACCCGTCCCCTAATCCTAACCCGTACGCTCACACTAACCCACGCCCTCACACGCACGCTCCCCCTAAAGCGTTGTCGGACCGTCACCTGGATCCTAAACCGTCCCCGTCCCCTAACCCTAACCCTAGCCCGAACCCTAACCCTAACCCTTCCCCGAAGCCTGACCCTCACCCGTCCCCTAATCCTAACCCGTAGGCTCACACTAACCCGCGCCCTCACACGCACGCTCCCCCTAAAGCGTTGTCGGACCCTCACCTGGACCCTAAACCGTCCCTGTCCCTTAACCCTAACCCTAGTCCGAACCCTAACCCTAACCCTTCCCCGAAGCCTGACCCTCACACGTCCCCTAATCCTAAGCCGTACGCTAACACTAACCCGTGCCCTCACATGCACGCTCCCCCTAAAGCATTGTCGGACCCTCACCTGGACCCTAAACCGTCCCCGTCCCCTAACCCTAACCCTAGCCCGAACCCTAACCCTAACCCTTCCCCGAAGCCTGACCCTCACCCGTCCCCTAATCCTAAACCGTACGCTCACACTAACCCGTGCCCTCACACGCACGCTCCCCCTAAAGCGTTGTCGGACCCTCACCTGGACCCTAAACCGTCCCAATACCCTAACCCTAACCCTAGCCCGAACCCTAACCCTAACACTTCCCCGAAGCCTGACCCTCACCCGTCCCCTAATCCTAACCCGTACGCTAACACTAACCCGCGCCCTCACACGCACGCTCCCCCTAAAGCGTTGTCGGACCCTCACCTGGACCCTAAACCGTCCCCGTCCCCTAACCCTAACCCTAGACCGAACCCTAACCCTAACCCTTCCCCGAAGCCTGACCCTCACCCGTCCCCTAATCCTAAACCATAGGCTCAAACTAACCCGCGCCCTCACACGCACGCTCCACATAAATCATTGTCGGACCCTCACCTGGACCCTAAACCGTCCCCGTCCCCTAAACCTAACCCTAGCCCGAACCCTAACCCTAACCCTTCCCCGAAGCCTGACACTCACCCGTCCCCTAATCCTAACCCGTACGCTAACACTAACCCACGCCCTAACACGCACGCTCCCCCTAAAGCATTGTCGGACCCTCACCTGGACCCTAAACCGTCCCCGTCCCCTAACCCTAACCCTAGCCCGAAACCTAACCCTAACACTTCCCCGAAGCCTGACCCTCACCCGTCCCCTAATCCTAACCCGTACGCTCACACTAACCCGAGCCCTCACACGCACGCTCCCCCTAAAGCGTTGTCGGACCCTCACCTGGACCCTAAACCGTCTACGTCCCCTAACCCTAACCCTAGCCCGAACCCTAACCCTAACGCTTCCCCGAAGCCTGACCCTCACCCGTCCCCTAATCCTAACCCGTACGCTAAAACTAACCCGCGCCCTCACACGCACGCTCCCCCTAAAGCGTTGTCGGACCCTCACCTGGACCCTAAACCATCCCCGTCCCCTAACGCTAACCCTAGCCCGAACCCTAACCCTAACCCTTCCCCGAAGCCTGACCCTCACCCGTCCCCTAATCCTAACCCGTAGGCTCACACTAACCCGCGCCCTCACACGCACGCTCCCCCTAAATCATTGTCGGACCCTCACCTGGACCCTAAACCGTCCCCTTCCCCTAACCCTAACCCTAGCCCGAACCCTAACCCTAACCCTTCCCCGAAGCCTGACCCTCACCCGTCCCCTAATCCTAACCCGTACGCTAACACTAACCCACGCCCTCACACGCACGCTCCCCCTAAAGCGTTGTCGGACCCTCACCTGGACCCTAAACCGTCCCCGTCCCCTAACCCTAACCCTAGACCGAACCCTAACCCTAACCCTTCCCCGAAGCCTGACACTCACCCGTCCCCTAATCCTAAACCATAGGCTCAAACTAACCCGTGCCCTCACACGCACGCTCCCCCTAAAGCGTTGACGGACCCTCACCTGGACCCTAAACCGTCCACGTCCCCTAACCCTAACCCTAGCCCGAACCCTAACCCTAACCCTTCCCCGAAGCCTGACCCTCACCCGTCCCCTAATCCTAAACCGTAGGCTCACACTAACCCGTGCCCTCACACGCACGCTCCCCCTAAAGCGTTGTCGGACCCTCACCTGGACCCTAAACCGTCCCAGTCCCCTAACCCTAGCCCGAACCCTAACCCTAACACTTCCCCGAAGCCTGACCCTCACCCGTCCCCAATCCTAACCCGTACGCTAACACTAAGCCGCCCCCTCACACGCACGCTCCCCCTAAATCATTGTCGGACCCTCACCTGGACCCTAAACCTTCCCCGTACCCTAACCCTAACCCTAGCCCGAACCCTAACCCTAACCCTTCCCCGAAGCCTGACCCTCACCCGTCCCCTAATCCTAACCCGAACGCTAACACTAACCCGCGCCCTCACACGCACGGTCCCCCTGAAGCGTTGTCGGACCCTCACCTGGACCCTAAACCGTCCCCGTCCCCTAACCCTAACCCTAGCCCGAAACCTAACACTAACACTTCCCCAAAGCCTGACCCTAATCCGTCCCCTAATCCTAACCCGTAGGCTCACACTAACCCGCGCCCTCACACGCACGCTCCCCCTAAAGCGTTTTTGGACCGTCACGTGGACCCTAAACCGTCCCCGTCCCCTAACCCTAACCCTAGCCCGAACCCTAACCCTAACACTTCCCCGAAGCCTGACCCTCACCCGTCCCCTAATCCTAACCCGTAGGCTCACAATAAGCCGCGCCCTCACACGCACGCTCCCCCTAAAGCGTTGTCGGACCCTCACCTGGACCCTAAACCGTCCCCGTCCCCTAACCCTACCCCTAGCCCGAACCCTAACCCTAACCCTTCCCCGAAGCCTGACCCTCACCCGTCCCCTAATCCTAACCCGTAGGCTCACACTAACCCGCGCCCTCACACGCACGCTCCACCTAAAGCGTTGTCGGACCCTCACCTGGACCCTAAACCGTCCCCGTCCCCTAACCCTAACCCTAGCCCGAACCCTAACCCTAACCCTTCCCCGAAGCCTGACCCTCACCCGTCCCCTAATCCTAAACCGTACGCTCACACTAACCCGTGCCTCACACGCACGCTCCCCCTAAAGCTTTGTCGGACCCTCACCTGGACCCTAAACCGTCCCCGTACCCTAACCCTAACCCTAGCCCGAACCCTAACCCTAACCCTTCCCCGAAGCCTGACCCTCACCCGTCCCCTAATCCTAACCCGTACGCTAACACTAACCCGCGCCCTCACACGCACGCTCCCCCTAAAGCGTTGTCGGACCCTCACCTGGACCCTAAACCATCCCCGTCCCCTAACCCTAACCCTAGCCCGAACCCTAACCCTAACCCTTCCCCGAAGCCTGACCCTCACCCGTCCCCTAATCCTAAACCATAGGCTCACACTAACCCGCGCCCTCACACGCACGCTCCCCCTAAAGCGTTGTCGGACCCTCACCTGGACCCTAAACCATCCCCGTCCCCTAACCCTAACCCTAGCCCGAACCCTAACCCTAACCCTTCCCCGAAGCCTGACCCTCACCCGTCCCCTAATCCTAAACCATAGGCTCACACTAACCCGCGCCCTCACACGCACGCTCCCCCTAAATCATTGTCGGACCCTCACCTGGACCCTAAACCGTCCCCGTCCCCTAACCCTAACCCTAGCCCGAACCCTAACCCTAACCCTTCCCCGAAGCCTGACCCTCACCCGTCCCCTAATCCTAACCCGTACGCTAACACTAACCCGCGCCCTCACACGCACGCTCCCCCTAAAGCGTTGTCGGACCCTCACCTGGACCCTAAACCGTCCCTGTCCCCTAACCCTAACCCTAGCCCGAACCCTAACCCTAACCCTTCCCCGAAGCCTGACCCTCACCCGTCCCCTATTCCTAAGCCGTAGGCTAACACTAACCCGTGCCCTCACATGCACGCTCCCCCTAAAGCGTTGTCGGACCCTCACCTGGACCCTAAACCGTCCCCGTCCCCTAACCCTAACCCTAGCCCGAACCCTAACCCTATCCCTTCCCCGAACCCTGACCATCACCCGTCCCCTAATCCTAACCCGTACGCTCACACTAACCCGCGCCCTCACACGCACGCTCCCCCTAAAGCGTTGTCGGACCCTCACCTGGACCCTAAACCGTCCCCGCGCCCTAACCCTAACCCTAGCCCGAACCCTAACCCTAACACTTCCCCGAAGCCTGACCCTCACCCGTCCCCTAATCCTAACCCGTACGCTAACACTAACCCGCGCCCTCACACGCACGCTCCCACTAAAGCGTTGTCGGACCCTCACCTGGACCCTAAACCATCCCCGTCCCCTAACCCTAACCCTAGCCCGAACCCTAACCCTAACCCTTCCCCGAAGCCTGACCCTCACCCATCCCCTAATCCTAAACCATAGGCTAACACTAACCCGCGCCCTCACACGCACGCTCCCCCTAAAGCGTTGTCGGACCCTCACCTGGACCCTAAACCATCCCCGTCCCCTAACCCTAACCCTAGCCCGAACCCTAACCCTAACCCTTCCCCGAAGCCTGACCCTCACCCGTCCCCTAATCCTAAACCATAGGCTCACACTAACCCGCGCCCTCACACGCACGCTCCCCCTAAATCATTGTCGGACCCTCACCTGGACCCTAAACCGTCCCCGTCCCCTAACCCTAACCCTAGCCCGAACCCTAACCCTAACCCTTCCCCGAAGCCTGACCCTCACCCGTCCCCTAATCCTAACCCGTACGCTAACACTAACCCGCGCCCTCACACGCACGCTCCCCCTAAAGCGTTGTCGGACCCTCACCTGGACCCTAAACCGTCCCTGTACCCTAACCCTAACCCTAGCCCGAACCCTAACCCTAACCCTTCCCCGAAGCCTGACCCTCACCCGTCCCCTATTCCTAAGCCGTAGGCTAACATTAACCCGTGCCCTCACATGCACGCTCCCCCTAAAGGGTTGTCGGACCCTCACCTGGACCCTAAACCGTCCCCGTCCCCTAACCCTAACCCTAGCCCGAACCCTAACCCTATCCCTTCCCCGAACCCTGACCATCACCCGTCCCCTAATCCTAACCCGTACGCTCACACTAACCCGCGCCCTCACACGCACGCTCCCCCTAAAGCGTTGTCGGACCCTCACCTGGACCGTAAACCGTCCCCGTCCCCTAACCCTAACCCTAGCCCGAACCCTAACCCTAACTCTTCCCCGAAGCCTGACACTCACCCATCCCCTAATCCTAACCCGTACGCTCACACTAACCCGCGCCCTCACACGCACGCTCCCCGTAAAGCGTTGTCGGACCCTCACCTGGACCCTAAACCGTCCCCGACCCCTAACCCTAACCCTAGCCCGAAACCTAACCCTAACACTTCCCCAAAGCCTGACCCTCATCCGTCCCCTAATCCTAACCCGTAGGCTCACACTAACCCGCGCCCTCACACGCACGATCCCCCTAAAGCGTTTTTGGACCGTCACCTGGACCCTAAACCGTCCCCGTCCCCTAACCCTAACCCTAGCCCTAACCCTAACCCTAACCCTTCCCCGAAGCCTGATCCTCACCCGTCCCCTAATCCTAACCCGTAGGCTCACAATAAGCCGCGCCCTCACACGCACGCTCCCCCTAAAGCGTTGTCGGACCCTCACCTGGACCCTAAACCGTCCCCGTCCCCTAACCCTACCCCTAGACCGAACCCTAACCCTAACCCTTCCCCGAAGCCTGACCCTCACCCGTCCCCTAATCCTAAACCATAGGCTCACACTAACCCGCGCCCTCACACGCACCCTCCCCCTAAATCATTGTCGGACCCTCACCTGGACCCTAAACCGTCCCCGTCCCCTAACCCTAACCCTAGCCCGAACCCTAACCCTAACCCTTCCCCGAAGCCTGACCCTCACCCGTCCCCTAACCCTAACCCGTACGCTAACACTAACCCGCGCCCTCACACGCACGCTCCCCCTAAAGGGTTGTCGGACCCTCACCTGGACCCTAAACCGTCCCCGTCCCCTAACCCTAACCCTAGCCCGAACCCTAACCCTAACACTTCCCCGAAGCCTGACCCTCACCCGTCCCCTAATCCTAACCCGTACGCTAACACTAACCCACGCCCTCACACGCACGCTCCCCCTAAATCGTAGTCGGACCCTCACCTGGACCCTAAACCGTCCCCGTCCCCTAACCCTAACCCTAGCCCGAACCCTAACCCTAACCCTTCCCCGAAGCCTGACCCTCACCCGTCCCCTAATCCTAACCCGTAGGCTCACACTAACCCGCGCCCTCACACGCACACTCCCCCTAAAGCGTTGTCAGACCCTCACCTGGACCCTAAACCGTCCCCGTCCCCTAACCCTAACCCTAGCCCGAAACCTAACCCTAACACTTCCCCAAAGCCTGACCCTCATCCGTCCCCTAATCCTAACCCGTAGGCTCACACTAACCCGTGCCCTCACACGCACGCTCCCCCTAAAGCGTTTTTGGACCGTCACCTGGACCCTAAACCGTCCCCGTCCCCTAACCCTAACCCTAGCCCGAACCGTAACCCTAACCCTTCCCCGAAGCCTGATCCTCACCCGTCCCCTAATCCTAACCCGTAGGCTCACAATAAGCCGCGCCCTCACACGCACGCTCCCCCTAAAGCGTTGTCGGACCCTCACCTGGACCCTAAACCGTCCCCTTCCCCTAACCCTAACCCTAGCCCGAACCCTAACCCTAACCCTTCCCCGAAGCCTGACCCTCACCCGTCCCCTAATCCTAAACCGTACGCTCACACTAACACGTGCCTCACACGCACGCTCCCCCTAAAGCGTTGTCGGACCCTCACCTGGACCCTAAACCGTCCCCGTACCCTAACCCTAACCCTAGCCCGAACCCTAACCCTAACACTTCCCCGAAGCCTGACCCTCACCCGTCCCCTAATCCTAACCCGTATGCTAACACTAACCCGCGCCCTCACACGCACGCTCCCCCTAAAGCGTTGTCGGACCCTCACCTGGACCCTAAACCGTCCACGTCCCCTAACCCTAACCCTAGCCCGAAACCTAACCCTAACACTAACCCAAAGCCTGACCCTCATCCGTCCCCTAATCCTACCCCGTAGGCTCACACTAACCCGCGCCCTCACACGCACGCTCCCCCTAAAGCGTTTTTGGACCGTCACCTGGACCCTAAACCGTCCCCGTCCCCTAACCCTAACCCTAGCCCGAACCCTAACCCTAACCCTTCCCCGAAGCCTGATCCTCACCCGTCCCCTAATCCTAAGCAGTAGGCTCACAATAAGCCGCGCCCTCACACGCACGCTCCCCCTAAAGCGTTGTCGGACCCTCACCTGGACCCTAAACCGTCCCCGTCCCCTAACCCTACCCCTAGCCCGAACCCTAACCCTAACCCTTCCCCGAAGCCTGACCCTCACCCGTCCCCTAATCCTAAACCATAGGCTCACACTAACCCGCGCCCTCACACGCACGCTCCCCCTAAAGCGTTTTTGGACCGTCACCTGGACCCTAAACCGTCCCCGTCCCCTAACCCTAACCCTAGCCCTAACCCTAACCCTAACCCTTCCCCGAAGCCTGATCCTCACCCGTCCCCTAATCCTAACCCGTAGGCTCACAATAAGCCGCGCCCTCACACGCACGCTCCCCCTAAAGCGTTGTCGGACCCTCACCTGGACCGTAAACCGTCCCTGTCCCCTAACCCTAACCCTAGCCCGAACCCTAACCCTAACCCTTCCCCGAAGCCTGACCCTCACCCGTCCCCTATTCCTAAGCCGTACGCTAACACTAACCCGTGCCCTCACACGCACGCTCCCCCTAAAGCGTTGTCGGACCCTCACCTGGACCCTAAACCGTCCCCGTCCCCTAACCCTAACCCTAGCCCGAACCCTAACCCTATCCCTTCCCCGAACCCTGACCATCACCCATCCCCTAATCCTAACCCGTACGCTAACACTAACCCGCGCCCTCACACGCACGCTCCCCCTAAAGCGTTGTCGGACCCTCACCTGGACCCTAAACCGTCCCCGACCCCTAACCCTAACCCTAGCCCGAAACCTAACCCTAACACTTCCCCAAAGCCTGACCCTCATCCGTCCCCTAATCCTAACCCGTAGGCTCACACTAACCCGCGCCCTCACACGCACGCTCCCCCTAAAGCGTTTTTGGACCGTCACCTGGAACCTAAACCGTCCCCGTCCCCTAACCCTAACCCTAGCCCTAACCCTAACCCTAACCCTTCCCCGAAGCCTGATCCTCACCCGTCCCCTAATCCTAACCCGTAGGCTCACAATAAGCCGCGCCCTCACACGCACGCTCCCCCTAAAGCGTTGTCGGACCCTCACCTGGACCCTAAACCGTCCCCGACCCCTAACCCTAACCCTAGCCCGAAACCTAACCCTAACACTTCCCCAAAGCCTGACCCTCACCCGTCCCCTAATCCTAACCCATAGGGTAACACTAACCCGCGCCCTCACACGCACACTCCCACTAAAGGGTTGTCGGACCGTCACCTGGATCCTAAACCGTCCCCATGCCCTAACCCTAACCCTAGACCGAACCCTAACCCTAACCCTTCCCCGAAGCCTGACCCTCACCCGTCCCCTAATCTAACCCGAAGGCTCACACTAACCCGCGCCCTCACACGCACGCTCCCCCTAAAGCGTTGTCGGACCCTCACCTGGACCCTAAACTGTCCCCGTCCCCTAACCCTAACCCTAGCCCGAACCCTAACCCTAACCCTTCCCCGAAGCCTGACCCTCACCCGTCCCCTAATCCTAACCCGTAGGCTCACACTAACCCGCGCCCTCACACGCACGCTCCCCCTAAAGCTTTGTCGGACCCTCACCTGGACCCTAAACCGTCCCCGTCCCCTAACTCTAACCCTAGCCCGAACCATAATCCTAAATCTTCCCCGAAGCCTGAACCTCACCCATCCCTTAATCCTAACCCGTACGCTCACACTAACCCGCGCCCTGACACGCACGCTCCCCCTAAAGCGTTGTCGGACCCTCACCTGGACCCTAAACCGTCCCCGTCCCCTAACCCTAACCCTAGCCCGAACCCTAACCCTAACACTTCCCCGAAGCCTGACCCTCACCCGTCCCCTAATCCTAACTCGTACGCTCACACTAACCCGCGCCCTCACACGCACGCTCCCCCTAAAGCGTTGTCGGACCCTCACCTGGACCCTAAACCGTCCGCGTCCCCTAACCCTAACCCTAGCCCGAAACCTAACCCTAACACTTCCCCAAAGCCTGACCCTCACCCGTCCCCTAATCCTAACCCGTAGGCAAACACTAACCCGCGCCCTCACACGCACGCTCCCCCTAAAGCGTTGTCAGACCGTCACCTGGATCCTAAACCGTCCCCGTCCCCTAACCCTAACCCTAGCCCGAACACTAACCCTAACCCTTCCCCGAAACCTGATCCTCACCCGTCCCCTAATCCTAACCCGTACGCTAACACTAACCCGCGCCCTCACATGCACGCTCCCCCTAAAGCGTTGTCGGACCCTCACCTGGACCCTAAACCGTCCCCGTCCCCTAACCCTAACCCTAGCCCGAACCCTAACCCTAACCATTCCCTGAAGCCTGACCCTCACCCGTCCCCTAATCGTAACCCGTAGGCTCACACTAACCCGCGCCCTCACACGCTCGCTCCCCCTAAAGCATTGTTGTACACTCACCTGGACCCTAAACCGTCCCTGTCCCCTAACCCTAACCCTAGCCCGAACCCTAACCCTAACCCTTCCCCGAAGCCTGACCCTCACCCGTCCCCTAATCCTAAGCCGTATGCTAACACTAACCCGCGCCCTCACACGCACGCTCCCCCTAAAGCGTTGTCGGACCCTCACCTGGACCCTAAACCGTCCCCGTCCCCTAACCCTAACCCTAGCCCGAACCCTAACCCTAACCCTTCCCCGAAGCCTGACCCTTACCCGTACCCTAATCCTAACCCGTAGGCTCACACTAACCCGCGCTCTCACACGCACGCTCCCCCTAAAGCGTTGTCGGACCCTCACCTGGACCCTAAACCTTCCCCGTCCCCTAACCCTAATCCTAGCCCGAAACCTAACCCTAACACTTCCCCGAAACCTGACCCTCACCCGTCCCCTAATCCTAACCCGTACGCTCACACTAACCCGCGCCCTCACACGCACGCTCTCCCTAAAGCGTTGTCGGACCGTCACCTGGATCCTAAACCGTCCCCGTCCCCTAACCCTAACCCTAGCCCGAACCCTAACCCTAACCCTTCCCCGAACCCTGACCCTCACCCGTCCCCTAATCCTAACACGTACGCTCACACTAACCCGCGCCCTCACACGCACGCTCCCCCTAAAAAGTTCTCGGACCCTCACCTGGACCGTAAACCGTCCCCGTACCCTAACCCTAACCCTAGTCCGAACCCTAACCCTAACGCTTCCGCGAAGCCTGACCCTCACCCGTCCCATAATCCTAACCCGTACGCTAACACTAACCCGCGCCCTCACACGCACGCTCCCCCTAAAGCGTTGTCGGACCCTCACCTGGACCCTAAACCGTCCCCGTCCCCTAACCCTAACCCTAGCCCGAAAGCTAACCCTAACACTTCCCCAAAGCCTGACCCTCACCCGTCCCCTAATCCTAACCCGTAGGCTCACAATAACCCGCGCCCTCACACGCACGCTCCCCCTAAAGCGTTGTTGGACCCTCACCTGGACCCTAAACCGTCCCTGTCCCCTAACCCTAACCCTAGCCCACACCCTAACCCAAACACTCCCCGAAGCCTGACCCTCACCCGTCCCCTAATCCTAAGCCGTATGCTAACACTAACCCGCGCCCTCACACGCACGCTCCCCCTAAAGCGTTGTCGGACCCTCACCTGGACCCTAAACCTTCCCCGTCCCCTAACCCTAACCGTAGCCCGAACCCTAACCCTAACACTTCCCCGAACCCTGACCCTCACCCGTCCCCTAATCCTAACCCGTACGCTCACACTAACATGCGCCCTCACACGCACGCTCCCCCTAAAAAGTTCTCGGACACTTACCTGGACCCTAAACCGTCCCCGTCCCCTAACCCTAACCCTAGCCCGAACCCTAACCCTAACCCTTCCCCGAAGCCTGACCCTCACCCCTCCCCTAATCCTAACCCGTAGGCTCACAATAAGCCGCGCCCTCACACGCACACTCCCCCTAAAGCGTTGTCGGACCCTCACCTGGACCCTAAACCGTCCCCGTCCCCTAATCCTAACCCTAGCCCGAACCCTAACCCTAAACCTTCCCCGAAGCCTGACCCTCACCCGTCCCCTAATCCTAACCCGTAGGCTCACAATAAGCCGCGCCCTCACACGCACGCTCCCCCTAAAGCGTTGTCGGACCCTCACCTGGACCCTAAACCGTCCCCGTCCCCTAATCCTAACCCTAGCCCGAACCCTAACCCTAAACCTTCCCCGAAGCCTGACCCTCACCCGTCCCCTAATCCTAACCCGTAGGCTCACACTAACCCGCGCCCTCACACGCACGCTCCCCCTAAAGCGTTGTCGGACCCTCACCTGGACCCTAAACCGTCCCCGTCCCCTAACCCTAGCCCGAACCCTAACCCTAACACTTCCCCGAAGCCTGACCCTCACCCGTCCCCTAATCCTAACCCGTACGCTAACACTAACCCGCGCCCTCACACGCACGCTCCCCCTAAAGCGTTGTCGGACCCTCACCTGGACCCTAAACCATCCCCGTCCCCTAACCCACCCCTAGCCCGAACCCAAACCATAACACTTCCCCGAAGCCTGACCCTCACCCGTCCCCTAATCCTAAACCGTACGCTAACACTAAGCCGCGCCCTCACACGCACGCTCCCCCTAAAGCGTTGTCGGACCCTCACCTGGACCCTAAACCGTCACCGTACCCTAACCCTAACCCTAGCCCGAACCCTAACCCTAACCCTTCCCCGAACCCTGACCCTCACCCGTCCCCTAATCCTAACCCGTAGGCTCACACTAACCCGCGCCCTCACACGAACGCTCCCCCTAAAGCGTTGTCGGACCGTCACCTGGATCCTAAACCGTCCCCGTCCCCTAACCCTAACCATAGCCCGAACCCTAACCCTAACACTTCCCCGAAGCCTGACCCTCACCCGTCCCCTAATCCTAACCCGTACGCTCACACTAACCCGCGCCCTCACACGCACGCTCCCCCTAAAAAGTTCTCGGACCCTCACCTGGACCCTAAACCGTCCCCTTCCCCTAACCCTAAACCTAGCCCGAACCCTAACCCTAACCCTTCCCCGAAGCCTGACCCTCACCCGTCCCCTAATCCTAACCCGTACGCTAACACTAACCCGCGCCCTCACACGCACGCTCCCCCTAAAGCGTTGTCGGACCCTCACCTGGACCCTAAACCGTCCCCGTCCCCTAACCCTAACCCTAGCCCGAAACCTAACCCTAACCCTTCCCCAAAGCCTGACCCTCACCCGTCCCCTAATCCTAACCCGTAGGCTCACACTAACCCGCGCCCTCACACGCACGCTCCCCCTAAAGCGTTGTTGGACCCTCACCTGGACCCCAAACCGTCCCTGTCCCCTAACCCTAACCCTAGCCCGAACCCTAACCCTAACCCTTCCCCGAAGCCTGAACCTCACCCATCCCCTAATCCTAAGCTGTATGCTAAAACTAACCCGCGCCCTCACACGCACGCTCCCCCTAAAGCGTTGTCGGACCCTCACCTGGACCCTAAACCGTCCCCGTCCCCTAACCCTAACCCTAGCCCGAACCCTAACCCTAACGCTTCCCCGAAGCCTGACCCTCACCCGTCCCCTAATCCTAACCCGTAGGCTCACACTAACCCGCGCCCTCACACGCACGCTCCCCCTAAAGCGTTGTCGGACCCTCACCTGGACCCTAAACCTTCCCCGTCCCCTAACCCTAATCCTAGCCCGAACCCTAACCCTAACACTTCCCCGAACCCTGACCCTCACCCGTCCCCTAATCCTAACCCATACGCTCACACTAACCCGCGCCCTCACACGCACGCTCCCCCTAAAGCGTTGTCGGACCGTCACCTGGATCCTAAACCGTCCCCGTCCCCTAACCCTAACCCTAGCCTGAACCCTAACCCTAACCCTTCCCCGAAGCCTGACACTCACCCGTCCCCTAATCCTAACCCGTAGGCTCACACTAAGCCGTGACCTCACACGCACGCTCCCCCTAAAGCGTTGTCGAACCCTCACCTGGACCCTAAACCGTCCCCGTCCCCTAACCCTAACCCTAGCCCGAACCCTAACCCTAACCCTTCCCCGAAGCCTGACCCTCACCCCTCCCCTAATCCTAACCCGTAGGCTCACAATAAGCCACGCCCTCACACGCACGCTCCCCCTAAAGCGTTGTCGGACCCTCACCTGGACCCTAAACCGTCCCCGTCCCCTAACCCTAACCCTAGCCCGAACCCTAACCCTAAACCTTCCCCGAAGCCTGACCCTCACCCGTCCCCTAATCCTAACCCGTAGGCTCACACTAACCCGCGCCCTCACACGCACGCTCCCCGTAAAGCGTTGTCGGACCCTCACCTGCACACTAAACCATCCCAGTCCCCTAACCCTAGCCCGAACCCTAACCCTAACACTTCCCCGAAGCCTGACCCTCACCCGTCCCCTAATCCTAACCCGTACGCTAACACTAAGCCGCGCCCTCACACGCACGCTCCCCCTAAAGCGTTGTCGGACCCTCACCTGGACCCTAAACCGTCCCCGTACCCTAACCCTAACCCTAGCCCGAACCCTAACCCTAACCCTTCCCCGAAGCCTGAGCCTCACCCGTCCCCTAATCCTAACCCGTAGGCTCACACTAACCCGCGCCCTCACACGCACGCTCCCCCTAAAGCGTTGTCGGACCCTCACCTGGACCCTAAACAGTCCCCATCGCATAACCCTAACCCTAGCCCGAACCCTAACCCTAACCCTTCCCCGAAACCTGACCCTCACACGTTCCCTAATCCTAACCCGTACGCTAACTCTAACCCGCGCCCTCACACGCACGCTCCCCCTAAAGCGTTGTCGGACACTCACCTGAACCCTAAACCGTCCCCGTCCCCTAACCCTAACCCTAGCCCGAACCCTAACCCTAACCCTTCCCCGAAGCCTGACCCTCACCCGTCCCCTAATCCTAACCCGTAGGCTCACACTAACCCGAGCCCTCACACGCACGCTCCCCCTAAAGCGTTGTCGGACCCTCACCTGGACCCTAAACCTTCCCCGTCCCCTAACCCTAATCCCAGCCCGAACCCTAACCCTAACACTTCCCCGAACTCTGACCCTCACCCGTCCCCAAATCCTAACACGTACGCTCACACTAACCCACGCCCTCACACGCACGCTCCCCCTAAAGCGTTGACGGACCGTCACCTGGATCCTAAACCGTCCCCGTCCCCTAACCCTAACCATAGCCCGAACCCTAACCCTAACAATTCCCCGAAGCCTGACCCTCACCCGTCCCCTAATCCTAACCCGTACGCTCCCACTAACCCGCCCCCTCACATGCACGCTCACCCTAAAAAGTTCTCGGACCCTCACCTGGACCCTAAACCGTCCCCGTCCCCTAACCCTAACCCTAGCCCGAACCCTAACCCTAACCCTTCCCCGAAGCCTGACCCTCACCCGTCCCCTAATCCTAACCCGTACGCTAACACTAACCCGTGCCCTCACACGCACGCTCCCCCTAAAGCGTTGTCGGACCCTCACCTGAACCCTAAACCGTCCCCGTCCCCTAACCCTAACCCTAGCCCGAAACCTAACCCTAACACTTCCCCAAAGCCTGACGCTCACCCGTCCCCTAATCCTAACCTGTAGGCTAACACTAACCCGCGCCCTCACATGCACGCTCCCCCTAAAGCGTTTTTGGACCGTCACTTGGATCCTAAACCGTTCCGTCCCCTAACCTTAACCCTAGCCGAACCCTAACCCTAACACTTCCCCGAAGCCTGACCCTCACCCCTCTCCTAATCCTAACATGTAGGCTCACAATAAGCCGCGCCCTCACACGCACGCTCCCCCTAAAGCGTTGTCGGACCCTCACCTGGACCCTAAACCGTCCCCGTCCCCTAATCCTAACCCTAGCCCGAACCCTAAACCTAACACTTCCCCGAAGCCTGACCCTCACCCGTCCCCTAATCCTAACCCGTAGGCTCACACTAACCCGCGCCCTCACACGCATGCTCCCCCTAAAGCGTTGTCAGACCCTCACCTGGACCCTAAACCGTCCCAGTCCCCTAACCCTAGCCCGAACCCTAACCCTAACACTTCCCCGAAGCCTGACCCTCACCCGTCCCCTAATCCTAACCCGTACGCTAACACTAACCCGCGCCCTCACACGCACGCTCCCCCTAAAGCGTTGTCGGACCCTCACCTGGACCCTAAACCGTCCCCTTCCCCTAACCCTAACCCTAGCCCGAACCCTAACCCTAACACTTCCCCGAAGCCTGACCCTCACCCGTCCCCTAATCCTAACCCGTACGCTAACACTAAGCCGCGCCCTCACACGCACGCTCCCCCTAAAGCGTTGTCGGACCCTCACCTGGACCCTAAACCGTCCCCGTACCCTAACCCTAACCCTAGCCCGAACCCTAACCCTAACCCTTCCCCGAAGCCTGACCCTCACCCGTCCCCTAATCCTAACCCGTACGCTAACACTAACCCGCGCCCTCACACGCACGCTCCCCCTAAAGCGTTTTCGGACCCTCACCTGGACCCTAAACCGTCCCCATCCCCTAACCCTAACCCTAGCCCGAACCCTAACCCTAACCCTTCCCCGAAACCTGACCCTCACCCGTCCCCTAATCCTAACCCGTATGCTAACACTAACCCGCGCCCTCACACGCACGCTCCCCCTAAAGCGTTGTCGGACCCTCACCTGAACCCTAAACCGTCCCCGTCCCCTAACCCTAACCCTAGCCCGAACCCTAACCCTAACCCTTCCCCGAAGCCTGACCCTCACCCGTCCCCTAATCCTAACCCGTACGCTAACACTAACCCGTGCCCTCACACGCACACTCCCCCTAAAGCGTTGTCGGACCCTCACCTGGACCCTAAACCGTCCCCGTCCCCTAACCCTAACCCTAGCCCGAACCCTAACCCTAACCCTTCCCCGAAGCCTGACCCTCACCCGTCCCCTAATCCTAACCCGTACGCTCACACTAACCCACGCCCTCACACGCACGCTCCCCCTAAAGCAATGTCGGACCCTCACCTGGACCCTAAACCGTCCCCGTACCCTAACCCTAACCCTAGCCCGAAACCTAACCCTAACCCTTCCCCGAAGCCTGACCCTCACCCGTCCCCTAATCCTAACCCGTACGCTAACACTAACCCACGCCCTCACACGCACGCTCCCCCTAAAGCGTGGTCGGACCCTCATCTGGACCCTAAACCGTCCCCGTACCCTAACCCTACCCCTAGCCCGAAACCTAACCCTAACCCTTCCCCGAAGCCTGACCCTCACCCGTCCCCTAATCCTAACCCGTGGGCTCACACTAACCCGCGCCCTCACACGCACGCTCCCCCTAAAGCGTTGTCGGACCGTCACCTGGATCCTAAACCGTCCCCGTCCCCGAACCCTAACCCTAGCCCGAACCCTAACCCTAAACCTTCCCCAAAGCCTGACCCTCACCCGTCACCTAATCCTAACCCGTAGGCTCACACTAAGCCGCGCCCTCAAACGCACGCTTCCCCTAAAGCGTTGTCGAACCCTCACCTGGACCCTAAACCGTCCCCGTCCCCTAACCCTAACCGTAGCCCGAACCCTAACCCTAAACCTTCCCCGAACCCTGACCCTCACCCGTCCCCTAATCCTAACCCGTACGCTCACACTAACCCGCGCCCTCACACGCACGCTCCCCCTAAAAAGTTCTCGGACCCTCACCTGGACCCTAAACCGTCCCCGTCCCCTAACCCTAACCCTAGCCCGAACCCTAACCCTAACCCTTCCCCGAAGCCTGACCCTCACCCGTCCCCTAATCATAACCCGTACGCTAACACTAACCCACGCCCTCACACGCATGCTCCCCCTAAAGCGTTGTCGGACCCTCACCTGGACCCTAAACCGTCCCCGTCCCCTAACCCTAACCCTAGCCCGAAACCTAACCCTAACACTTCCCCAAAGCCTGACCCTCACCCGTCCCCTAATCCTAACCCGTACGGTAACACTAACCCGCGCCCTCACACGCACGCTCCCCCTAAAGCGTTGTTGGACCCTCACCTGGACCCTAAACCGTCCCTGTCCCCTAACCCTAACCCTAGCCCGAACCCTAACCCTAACCCTTCCCCGAAGCCTGACCCTCACCCGTCCCCTAATCCTAAGCCGTATGCTAACACTAACCCGCGCCCTCACACGCACGCTCCCCCTAAAGCGTTGTCGGACCCTCACCTGGACCCTAAACCGTCCACGGCCCCTAACCCTAACCCTAGCCCGAACCCTAACCCTAACCCTTCCCCGAAGCCTGACCCTCACCCGTCCCCTAATCCTAACCCGTAGGCTCACACTAACACGCGCCCTCACACGCACGCTCCCCCTAAAGCGTTGTCGGACCCTCACCTGGACCCTAAACCTTCCCCGTCCCCTAACCCTAATCCTAGCCCGAACCCTAACCCTAACACTTCCCCGAAACCTGACCCTCACCCGTCCCCTAATCCTAACCCGTACGCTCACACTAACCCGCGCCCTCACACGGACGCTCCCCCTAAAGCGTTGTCGGACCGTCACCTGGATCCTAAACCGTCCCCGTCCCCTAACCCTAACCCTAGCCTGAACCCTAACCCTAACCCTTCCCCGAAGCCTGACACTCACCCGTCCCCTAATCCTAACCCGTAGGCTCACACTAAGCCGTGACCTCACACGCACGCTCCCCCTAAAGCGTTGTCGAACCCTCACCTGGACCCTAAACCGTCCCCGTCCCCTAACCCTAACCGTAGCCCGAACCCTAACCCTAACCCTTCCCCGAACCCTGACCCTCACCCGTCCCCTAATCCTAACCCGTACGCTCACACTAACCCGCGCCCTCACACGCACGCTCCCCCTAAAAAGTTCGCGGACCCTCACCTGGACCCTAAACCGTCCCCGTCCCCTAACCCTAACCCTAGCCCGAACCCTAACCCTAACCCTTCCCCGAAGCCTGACCCTCACCCCTCCCCTAATCCTAACCCGTAGGCTCACAATAAGCCATGCCCTCACACGCACGCTCCCCCTAAAGCGTTGTCGGACCCTCACCTGGACCCTAAACCGTCCCCGTCCCCTAACCCTAACCCTAGCCCGAACCCTAACCCTAAACCTTCCCCGAAGCCTGACCCTCACCCGTCCCCTAATCCTAACCCGTAGGCTCACACTAACCCGCGCCCTCACACGCACGCTCCCCCTAAAGCGTTGTCGGACCCTCACCTGCACACTAAACCATCCCAGTCCCCTAACCCTAGCCCGAACCCTAACCCTAACACTTCCTCGAAGCCTGACCCTCACCCGTTCCCTAATCCTAACCCGTACGCTAACACTAACCCGCGCCCTCACACGCACGCTCCCCCTAAAGCGTTGTCGGACACTCACCTGAACCCTAAACCGTCCCCGTCCCCTAACCCTAACCCTAGCCCGAACCCTAACCCTAACACTTCCCCGAAGCCTGACCCTCACCCGTCCCCTAATCCTAACCCGTAGGCTCACACTAACCCGAGCCCTCACACGCACGCTCCCCCTAAAGCGTTGTCGGACCCTCACCTGGACCCTAAACCTTCCCCGTCCCCTAACCCTAATCCCAGCCCGAACCCTAACCCTAACACTTCCCCGAACTCTGACCCTCACCCGTCCCCAAATCCTAACCCGTACGCTCACACTAACCCGCGCCCTCACACGCACGCTCCCCCTAAAGCGTTGACGGACGGTCACCTGGATCCTAAACCGTCCCCGTCCCCTAACCCTAACCATAGCCCGAACCCTAACCCTAACAATTCCCCGAAGCCTGACCCTCACCCGTCCCCTAATCCTAACCCGTACGCTCACACTAACCCGCGCCCTCACATGCACGCTCACCCTAAAAAGTTCTCGGACCCTCACCTGGACCCTAAACCGTCCCCGTCCCCTAACCCTAACCCTAGCCCGAACCCTAACCCTAACCCTTCCCCGAAGCCTGACCCTCACCCGTCCCCTAATCCTAACCCGTACGCTAACACTAACCCATGCCCTCACACGCACGCTCCCCCTAAAGCGTTGTCGGACCCTCACCTGAACCCTAAACCGTCCCCGTCCCCTAACCCTAACCCTAGCCCGAAACCTAACCCTAACACTTCCCCAAAGCCTGACGCTCACCCGTCCCCTAATCCTAACCTGTAGGCTAACACTAACCCGCGCCCTCACATGCACGCTCCCCCTAAAGCGTTTTTGGACCGTCACTTGGATCCTAAACCGTTCCGTCCCCTAACCTTAACCCTAGCCGAACCCTAACCCTAAACCTTCCCCGAAGCCTGACCCTCACCCCTCTCCTAATCCTAACATGTAGGCTCACAATAAGCCGCGCCATCACACGCACGCTCCCCCTAAAGCGTTGTCGGACCCTCACCTGGACCCTAAACCGTCCCCGTCCCCTAATCCTAACCCTAGCCCGAACCCTAAACCTAACACTTCCCCGAAGCCTGACCCTCACCCGTCCCCTAATCCTAACCCGTAGGCTCACTCTAACCCGCGCCCTCACACGCATGCTCCCCCTAAAGCGTTGTCAGACCCTCACCTGGACCCTAAACCGTCCCAGTCCCCTAACCCTAGCCCGAACCCTAACCCTAACACTTCCCCGAAGCCTGACCCTCACCCGTCCCCTAATCCTAACCCGTACGCTAACACTAACACGCGCCCTCACACGCACGCTCCCCCTAAAGCGTTGTCGGACCCTCACCTGGACCCTAAACCGTCCCCGTCCCCTAACCCTAACCCTAGCCCGAACCCTAACCCTAACACTTCCCCGAAGCCTGACCCTCACCCGTCCCCTAATCCTAACCCGTACGCTAACACTAAGCCGCGCCCTCACACGCACGCTCCCCCTAAAGCGTTGTCGGACCCTCACCTGGACCCTAAACCGTCCCCGTACCCTAACCCTAACCCTAGCCCGAACCCTAACCCTAACCCTTCCCCGAAGCCTGACCCTCACCCGTCCCCTAATCGTAACCCGTACGCTAACACTAACCCGCGCCCTCACACGCACGCTCCCCCTAAAGCGTTTTCGGACCCTCACCTGGACCCTAAACCGTCCCCATCCCCTAACCCTAACCCTAGCCCGAACCCTAACTCTAACCCTTCCCCGAAACCTGACCCTCACCCGTCCCCTAATCCTAACCCGTATGCTAACACTAACCCGCGCCCTCACACGCAAGCTCCCCCTAAAGCGTTGTCGGACCCTCACCTGAACCCTAAACCGTCCCCGTCCCCTAACCCTAACCCTAGCCCGAACCCTAACCCTAACCCTTCCCCGAAGCCTGACCCTCACCCGTCCCCTAATCCTAACCCGTACGCTAACACTAACCCACGCCCTCACACGCACGCTCCCCCTAAAGCGTGGTCGGACCCTCACCTGGACCCTAAACCGTCCCCGTCCCCTAACCCTACCCCTAGCCCGAAACCTAACCCTAACCCTTCCCCGAAGCCTGACCCTCACCCGTCCCCTAATCCTAACCCGTGGGCTCACACTAACCCGCGCCCTCACACGCACGCTCCCCCTAAAGCGTTGTCGGACCGTCACCTGGATCCTAAACCGTCCCCGTCCCCGAACCCTAACCCTAGCCCGAACCCTAACCCTAACACTTCCCCGAAGCCTGACCCTCACCCGTCCCCTAATCCTAACCCGTAGGCTCACACTAACCCGCGCCCTCACACGCACGCTCCCCCTAAAAAGTTCTCGGACCCTCACCTGGACCCTAAACCGTCCCCGTCCCCTAACCCTAACCCTAGCCCGAACCCTAACCCTAACCCTTCCCCGAAGCCTGACCCTCACCCGTCCCCTAATCCTAACCCGTACGGTAACACTAACCCGCGCCCTCACACGCACGCTCCCCCTAAAGCGTTGTTGGACCCTCACCTGGACCCTAAACCGTCCCTGTCCCCTAACCCTAACCCTAGCCCGAACCCTAACCCTAACCCTTCCCCGAAGCCTGACCCTCACCCGTCCCCTAATCCTAAGCCGTATGCTAACACTAACCCGCGCCCTCACACGCACGCTCCCCCTAAAGCGTTGTCGGACCCTCACCTGGACCCTAAACCGTCCCCGGCCCCTAACCCTAACCCTAGCCCGAACCCTAACCCTAACCCTTCCCCGAAGCCTGACCCTCACCCGTCCCCTAATCCTAAACCGTAGGCTCACACTAACACGCGCCCTCACACGCACGCTCCCCCTAAAGCGTTGTCGGACCCTCACCTGGACCCTAAACCTTCCCCGTCCCCTAACCCTAATCCTAGCCCGAACCCTAACCCTAACACTTCCCCGAACCCTGACCCTCACCCGTCCCCTAATCCTAACCCGTACGCTCACACTAACCCGCGCCCTCACACGCACGCTCCCCCTAAAGCGTTGTCGGACCGTCACCTGGATCCTAAACCGTCCCCGTCCCCTAACCCTAACCCTAGCCTGAACCCTAACCCTAACCCTTCCCCGAAGCCTGACACTCACCCGTCCCCTAATCCTAACCCGTAGGCTCACACTAAGCCGTGACCTCACACGCACGCTCCCCCTAAAGCGTTGTCGAACCCTCACCTGGACCCTAAACCGTCCCCGTCCCCTAACCCTAACCGTAGCCCGAACCCTAACCCTAACCCTTCCCCGAACCCTGACCCTCACCCGTCCCCTAATCCTAACCCGTACGCTCACACTAACCCGCGCCCTCACACGCACGCTCCCCCTAAAAAGTTCGCGGACCCTCACCTGGACCCTAAACCGTCCCCGTCCCCTAACCCTAACCCTAGCCCGAACCCTAACCCTAACCCTTCCCCGAAGCCTGACCCTCACCCCTCCCCTAATCCTAACCCGTAGGCTCACAATAAGCCATGCCCTCACACGCACGCTCCCCCTAAAGCGTTGTCGGACCCTCACCTGGACCCTAAACCGTCCCCGTCCCCTAACCCTAACCCTAGCCCGAACCCTAACCCTAAACCTTCCCCGAAGCCTGACCCTCACCCGTCCCCTAATCCTAACCCGTAGGCTCACACTAACCCGCGCCCTCACACGCACGCTCCCCCTAAAGCGTTGTCGGACCCTCACCTGCACACTAAACCATCCCAGTCCCCTAACCCTAGCCCGAACCCTAACCCTAACACTTCCTCGAAGCCTGACCCTCACCCGTTCCCTAATCCTAACCCGTACGCTAACACTAACCCGCGCCCTCACACGCACGCTCCCCCTAAAGCGTTGTCGGACACTCACCTGAACCCTAAACCGTCCCCGTCCCCTAACCCTAACCCTAGCCCGAACCCTAACCCTAACACTTCCCCGAAGCCTGACCCTCACCCGTCCCCTAATCCTAACCCGTAGGCTCACACTAACCCGAGCCCTCACACGCACGCTCCCCCTAAAGCGTTGTCGGACCCTCACCTGGACCCTAAACCTTCCCCGTCCCCTAACCCTAATCCCAGCCCGAACCCTAACCCTAACACTTCCCCGAACTCTGACCCTCACCCGTCCCCAAATCCTAACCCGTACGCTCACACTAACCCGCGCCCTCACACGCACGCTCCCCCTAAAGCGTTGACGGACGGTCACCTGGATCCTAAACCGTCCCCGTCCCCTAACCCTAACCATAGCCCGAACCCTAACCCTAACAATTCCCCGAAGCCTGACCCTCACCCGTCCCCTAATCCTAACCCGTACGCTCACACTAACCCGCGCCCTCACATGCACGCTCACCCTAAAAAGTTCTCGGACCCTCACCTGGACCCTAAACCGTCCCCGTCCCCTAACCCTAACCCTAGCCCGAACCCTAACCCTAACCCTTCCCCGAAGCCTGACCCTCACCCGTCCCCTAATCCTAACCCGTACGCTAACACTAACCCGTGCCCTCACACGCACGCTCCCCCTAAAGCGTTGTCGGACCCTCACCTGAACCCTAAACCGTCCCCGTCCCCTAACCCTAACCCTAGCCCGAAACCTAACCCTAACACTTCCCCAAAGCCTGACGCTCACCCGTCCCCTAATCCTAACCTGTAGGCTAACACTAACCCGCGCCCTCACATGCACGCTCCCCCTAAAGCGTTTTTGGACCGTCACTTGGATCCTAAACCGTTCCGTCCCCTAACCTTAACCCTAGCCGAACCCTAACCCTAAACCTTCCCCGAAGCCTGACCCTCACCCCTCTCCTAATCCTAACATGTAGGCTCACAATAAGCCGCGCCGTCACACGCACGCTCCCCCTAAAGCGTTGTCGGACCCTCACCTGGACCCTAAACCGTCCCCGTCCCCTAATCCTAACCCTAGCCCGAACCCTAAACCTAACACTTCCCCGAAGCCTGACCCTCACCCGTCCCCTAATCCTAACCCGTAGGCTCACTCTAACCCGCGCCCTCACACGCATGCTCCCCCTAAAGCGTTGTCAGACCCTCACCTGGACCCTAAACCGTCCCAGTCCCCTAACCCTAGCCCGAACCCTAACCCTAACACTTCCCCGAAGCCTGACCCTCACCCGTCCCCTAATCCTAACCCGTACGCTAACACTAACCCGCGCCCTCACACGCACGCTCCCCCTAAAGCGTTGTCGGACCCTCACCTGGACCCTAAACCGTCCCCGTCCCCTAACCCTAACCCTAGCCCGAACCCTAACCCTAACACTTCCCCGAAGCCTGACCCTCACCCGTCCCCTAATCCTAACCCGTACGCTAACACTAAGCCGCGCCCTCACACGCACGCTCCCCCTAAAGCGTTGTCGGACCCTCACCTGGACCCTAAACCGTCCCCGTACCCTAACCCTAACCCTAGCCCGAACCCTAACCCTAACCCTTCCCCGAAGCCTGACCCTCACCCGTCCCCTAATCGTAACCCGTACGCTAACACTAACCCGCGCCCTCACACGCACGCTCCCCCTAAAGCGTTTTCGGACCCTCACCTGGACCCTAAACCGTCCCCATCCCCTAACCCTAACCCTAGCCCGAACCCTAACTCTAACCCTTCCCCGAAACCTGACCCTCACCCGTCCCCTAATCCTAACCCGTATGCTAACACTAACCCGCGCCCTCACACGCAAGCTCCCCCTAAAGCGTTGTCGGACCCTCACCTGAACCCTAAACCGTCCCCGTCCCCTAACCCTAACCCTAGCCCGAACCCTAACCCAAACCCTTCCCCGAAGCCTGACCCTCACCCGTCCCCTAATCCTAACCCGTACGCTAACACTAACCCACGCCCTCACACGCACGCTCCCCCTAAAGCGTGGTCGGACCCTCACCTGGACCCTAAACCGTCCCCGTCCCCTAACCCTACCCCTAGCCCGAAACCTAACCCTAACCCTTCCCCGAAGCCTGACCCTCACCCGTCCCCTAATCCTAACCCGTGGGCTCACACTAACCCGCGCCCTCACACGCACGCTCCCCCTAAAGCGTTGTCGGACCGTCACCTGGATCCTAAACCGTCCCCGTCCCCGAACCCTAACCCTAGCCCGAACCCTAACCCTAACACTTCCCCGAAGCCTGACCCTCACCCGTCCCCTAATCCTAACCCGTAGGCTCACACTAAGCCGCGCCCTCAAACGCACGCTTCCCCTAAAGCGTTGTCGAACCCTCACCTGGACCCTAAACCGTCCCCGTCCCGTAACCCTAACCGTAGCCCGAACCCTAACCCTAAACCTTCCCCGAACCCTGACCCTCACCCGTCCCCTAATCCTAAACCGTACGCTCACACTAACCCGCGCCCTCACACGCACGCTCCCCCTAAAAAGTTCTCGGACCCTCACCTGGACCCTAAACCGTCCCCGTCCCCTAACCCTAACCCTAGCCCGAACCCTAACCCTAACCCTTCCCCGAAGCCTGACCCTCACCCGTCCCCTAATCCTAACCCGTACGGTAACACTAACCCGCGCCCTCACACGCACGCTCCCCCTAAAGCGTTGTTGGACCCTCACCTGGACCCTAAACCGTCCCTGTCCCCTAACCCTAACCCTAGCCCGAACCCTAACCCTAACCCTTCCCCGAAGCCTGACCCTCACCCGTCCCCTAATCCTAAGCCGTATGCTAACACTAACCCGCGCCCTCACACGCACGCTCCCCCTAAAGCGTTGTCGGACCCTCACCTGGACCCTAAACCGTCCCCGGCCCCTAACCCTAACCCTAGCCCGAACCCTAACCCTAACCCTTCCCCGAAGCCTGACCCTCACCCGTCCCCTAATCCTAACCCGTAGGCTCACACTAACACGCGCCCTCACACGCACGCTCCCCCTAAAGCGTTGTCGGACCCTCACCTGGACCCTAAACCTTCCCCGTCCCCTAACCCTAATCCTAGCCCGAACCCTAACCCTAACACTTCCCCGAACCCTGACCCTCACCCGTCCCCTAATCCTAACCCGTACGCTCACACTAACCCGCGCCCTAACACGCACGCTCCCCCTAAAGCGTTGTCGGACCGTCACCTGGATCCTAAACCGTCCCCGTCCCCTAACCCTAACCCTAGCCTGAACCCTAACCCTAACCCTTCCCCGAAGCCTGACACTCACCCGTCCCCTAATCCTAACCCGTAGGCTCACACTAAGCCATGACCTCACACGCACGCTCCCCCTAAAGCGTTGTCGAACCCTCACCTGGACCCTAAACCATCCCCGTCCCCTAACCCTAACCGTAGCCCGAACCCTAACCCTAACCCTTCCCCGAAGCCTGACCCTCACCCGTCCCCTAATCCTAACCCGTACGCTCACACTAACCCGCGCCCTCACACGCACGCTCCCCCTAAAAAGTTCGCGGACCCTCACCTGGACCCTAAACCGTCCCCGTCCCCTAACCCTAACCCTAGCCCGAACCCTAACCCTAACCCTTCCCCGAAGCCTGACCCTCACCCCTCCCCTAATCCTAACCCGTAGGCTCACAATAAGCCACGCCCTCACACGCACGCTCCCCCTAAAGCGTTGTCGGACCCTCACCTGGACCCTAAACCGTCCCCGTCCCCTAACCCTAACCCTAGCCCGAACCCTAACCCTAAACCTTCCCCGAAGCCTGACCCTCACCCGTCCCCTAATCCTAACCCGTAGGCTCACACTAACCCGCGCCCTCACACGCACGCTCCCCCTAAAGCGTTGTCGGACCCTCACCTGCACACTAAACCATCCCAGTCCCCTAACCCTAGCCCGAACCCTAACCCTAACACTTCCCCGAAGCCTGACCCTCACCCGTCCCCTAATCCTAACCCGTACGCTAACACTAAGTCGCGCCCTCACACGCACGCTCCCCCTAAAGCGTTGTCGGACCCTCACCTGGATCCTAAACCGTCCCCGTACCCTAACCCTAACCCTAGCCCGAACCCTAACCCTAACACTTCCCCGAAGCCTGAGCCTCACCCGTCCCCTAATCCTAACCCGTAGGCTCACACTAACCCGCGCCCTCACACGCACGCTCCCCCTAAAGCGTTGTCGGACCCTAACCTGGACCCTAAACAGTCCCCATCGCATAACCCTAACCCTAGCCCGAACCCTAACCCTAACCCTTCCCCGAAACCTGACCCTCACCCGTTCCCTAATCCTAACCCGTACGCTAACACTAACCCGCGCCCTCACACGCACGCTCCCCCTAAAGCGTTGTCGGACACTCACCTGAACCCTAAACCGTCCCCGTCCCCTAACCCTAACCCTAGCCCGAACCCTAACCCTAACCCTTCCCCGAAGCCTGACCCTCACCCGTCCCCTAATCCTAACCCGTAGGCTCACACTAACCCGAGCCCTCACACGCCCGCTCCCCCTAAAGCGTTGTCGGACCCTCACCTGGACCCTAAACCTTCCCCGTCCCCTAACCCTAATCCCAGCCCGAACCCTAACCCTAACACTTCCCCGAACTCTGACCCTCACCCGTCCCCAAATCCTAACCCGTACGCTCACACTAACCCGCGCCCTCACACGCACGCTCCCCCTAAAGCGTTGACGGACGGTCACCTGGATCCTAAACCGTCCCCGTCCCCTAACCCTAACCATAGCCCGAACCCTAACCCTAACAATTCCCCGAAGCCTGACCCTCACCCGTCCCCTAATCCTAACCCGTACGCTCACACTAACCCGCGCCCTCACATGCACGCTCACCCTAAAAAGTTCTCGGACCCTCACCTGGACCCTAAACCGTCCCCGTCCCCTAACCCTAACCCTAGCCCGAACCCTAACCCTAACCCTTCCCCGAAGCCTGACCCTCACCCGTCCCCTAATCCTAACCCGTACGCTAACACTAACCCATGCCCTCACACGCACGCTCCCCCTAAAGCGTTGTCGGACCCTCACCTGAACCCTAAACCGTCCCCGTCCCCTAACCCTAACCCTAGCCCGAAACCTAACCCTAACACTTCCCCAAAGCCTGACGCTCACCCGTCCCCTAATCCTAACCTGTAGGCTAACACTAACCCGCGCCCTCACATGCACGCTCCCCCTAAAGCGTTTTTGGACCGTCACTTGGATCCTAAACCGTTCCGTCCCCTAACCTTAACCCTAGCCGAACCCTAACCCTAAACCTTCCCCGAAGCCTGACCCTCACCCCTCTCCTAATCCTAACATGTAGGCTCACAATAAGCCGCGCCATCACACGCACGCTCCCCCTAAAGCGTTGTCGGACCCTCACCTGGACCCTAAACCGTCCCCGTCCCCTAATCCTAACCCTAGCCCGAACCCTAAACCTAACACTTCCCCGAAGCCTGACCCTCACCCGTCCCCTAATCCTAACCCGTAGGCTCACTCTAACCCGCGCCCTCACACGCATGCTCCCCCTAAAGCGTTGTCAGACCCTCACCTGGACCCTAAACCGTCCCAGTCCCCTAACCCTAGCCCGAACCCTAACCCTAACACTTCCCCGAAGCCTGACCCTCACCCGTCCCCTAATCCTAACCCGTACGCTAACACTAACACGCGCCCTCACACGCACGCTCCCCCTAAAGCGTTGTCGGACCCTCACCTGGACCCTAAACCGTCCCCGTCCCCTAACCCTAACCCTAGCCCGAACCCTAACCCTAACACTTCCCCGAAGCCTGACCCTCACCCGTCCCCTAATCCTAACCCGTACGCTAACACTAAGCCGCGCCCTCACACGCACGCTCCCCCTAAAGCGTTGTCGGACCCTCACCTGGACCCTAAACCGTCCCCGTACCCTAACCCTAACCCTAGCCCGAACCCTAACCCTAACCCTTCCCCGAAGCCTGACCCTCACCCGTCCCCTAATCGTAACCCGTACGCTAACACTAACCCGCGCCCTCACACGCACGCTCCCCCTAAAGCGTTTTCGGACCCTCACCTGGACCCTAAACCGTCCCCATCCCCTAACCCTAACCCTAGCCCGAACCCTAACTCTAACCCTTCCCCGAAACCTGACCCTCACCCGTCCCCTAATCCTAACCCGTATGCTAACACTAACCCGCGCCCTCACACGCAAGCTCCCCCTAAAGCGTTGTCGGACCCTCACCTGAACCCTAAACCGTCCCCGTCCCCTAACCCTAACCCTAGCCCGAACCCTAACCCTAACCCTTCCCCGAAGCCTGACCCTCACCCGTCCCCTAATCCTAACCCGTACGCTAACACTAACCCACGCCCTCACACGCACGCTCCCCCTAAAGCGTGGTCGGACCCTCACCTGGACCCTAAACCGTCCCCGTCCCCTAACCCTACCCCTAGCCCGAAACCTAACCCTAACCCTTCCCCGAAGCCTGACCCTCACCCGTCCCCTAATCCTAACCCGTGGGCTCACACTAACCCGCGCCCTCACACGCACGCTCCCCCTAAAGCGTTGTCGGACCGTCACCTGGATCCTAAACCGTCCCCGTCCCCGAACCCTAACCCTAGCCCGAACCCTAACCCTAACACTTCCCCGAAGCCTGACCCTCACCCGTCCCCTAATCCTAACCCGTAGGCTCACACTAACCCGCGCCCTCACACGCACGCTCCCCCTAAAAAGTTCTCGGACCCTCACCTGGACCCTAAACCGTCCCCGTCCCCTAACCCTAACCCTAGCCCGAACCCTAACCCTAACCCTTCCCCGAAGCCTGACCCTCACCCGTCCCCTAATCCTAACCCGTACGGTAACACTAACCCGCGCCCTCACACGCACGCTCCCCCTAAAGCGTTGTTGGACCCTCACCTGGACCCTAAACCGTCCCTGTCCCCTAACCCTAACCCTAGCCCGAACCCTAACCCTAACCCTTCCCCGAAGCCTGACCCTCACCCGTCCCCTAATCCTAAGCCGTATGCTAACACTAACCCGCGCCCTCACACGCACGCTCCCCCTAAAGCGTTGTCGGACCCTCACCTGGACCCTAAACCGTCCCCGGCCCCTAACCCTAACCCTAGCCCGAACCCTAACCCTAACCCTTCCCCGAAGCCTGACCCTCACCCGTCCCCTAATCCTAAACCGTAGGCTCACACTAACACGCGCCCTCACACGCACGCTCCCCCTAAAGCGTTGTCGGACCCTCACCTGGACCCTAAACCTTCCCCGTCCCCTAACCCTAATCCTAGCCCGAACCCTAACCCTAACACTTCCCCGAACCCTGACCCTCACCCGTCCCCTAATCCTAACCCGTACGCTCACACTAACCCGCGCCCTCACACGCACGCTCCCCCTAAAGCGTTGTCGGACCGTCACCTGGATCCTAAACCGTCCCCGTCCCCTAACCCTAACCCTAGCCTGAACCCTAACCCTAACCCTTCCCCGAAGCCTGACACTCACCCGTCCCCTAATCCTAACCCGTAGGCTCACACTAAGCCGTGACCTCACACGCACGCTCCCCCTAAAGCGTTGTCGAACCCTCACCTGGACCCTAAACCGTCCCCGTCCCCTAACCCTAACCGTAGCCCGAACCCTAACCCTAACCCTTCCCCGAACCCTGACCCTCACCCGTCCCCTAATCCTAACCCGTACGCTCACACTAACCCGCGCCCTCACACGCACGCTCCCCCTAAAAAGTTCGCGGACCCTCACCTGGACCCTAAACCGTCCCCGTCCCCTAACCCTAACCCTAGCCCGAACCCTAACCCTAACCCTTCCCCGAAGCCTGACCCTCACCCCTCCCCTAATCCTAACCCGTAGGCTCACAATAAGCCATGCCCTCACACGCACGCTCCCCCTAAAGCGTTGTCGGACCCTCACCTGGACCCTAAACCGTCCCCGTCCCCTAACCCTAACCCTAGCCCGAACCCTAACCCTAAACCTTCCCCGAAGCCTGACCCTCACCCGTCCCCTAATCCTAACCCGTAGGCTCACACTAACCCGCGCCCTCACACGCACGCTCCCCCTAAAGCGTTGTCGGACCCTCACCT
>NW_026783600.1:0-56521 GCF_949774975.1 Lagenorhynchus albirostris | reverse complement strand
CCAGGTTAGGCCCTGAGTAGCCGCGCAGAAAGGGAGGCCTGCGGCTCTTTCCGGGAGTTCTTAGTCGCTTTGCTCTCAAGGCAGTACACGCCCGGGGACTCCTAGGCCCCACGGGCGTGCAGCATTTTCCCTCCAAGGTCCCTGAGTGCCTCCAGACACCTGTGGGCCGGCTGAGCAACGTCGAGGTCCACTGGTTGATTCCCTCGGAGGACCCCCGTGCGTGCCGAGTGCTGGGCAACCACACACTGCGCGTTCCTTGAGGAGCGCTACGTCTCCAGAGCCCTCGAACGCCCTTCGGGACAACGTGGCTGGTGGGTGCGAAGTGCCCAGGAAGACCCTGTCATGGCCCTTGTGTGAGCTGCCGTGAGAGAACGCTGTGCCTGCAACACTGCGAGGCCCGCCCTCGTGCCTGAAGTCACCCTGCTCGAGGAGAAAGTCAGCATCTTAGCGTGCTGTGTGGCTCCCGGCACACCCAGCATGAAGCCATGCCTGGAAGTAAGGCCCTGGTTTGCCGTGCAGAAGCGGAGGCGTGCTGCAGTTTCCAGGAGGCGGTGGCCTCTGCTCTGCATACCTTGAACGGCAGCACAGCTTTCTGGACACCTGGGAGGCTAGCCGGGGCGCCCTGTTCCCGGCAGGAACACTGAGTAACCCCAGGCGCACCTGGGTCTGCTACGCACCATCCAGGCCCGTAGCCCCTTCGAGCCCCTCTGTGCACGCCGAGCGTAGGGAAACGCACTGCCCTCTCTTCTGGAGCAGCTTGGTTTCCTCAGCACTCGCACACGTTCACGAACACCGTTCTGCCACATCCCACATGGCGCGGAGGGCTTACGCGTTGCCCTAATCGGAGCTGCGCTCAGAGTAACCCTCGTCTCCGCATTCCATCCGGGACCCCCTGACCGAAGGCACCGTGCCTCCTAGAGGACGGCGGCTTGGGTTCTTACTGCAATTCAAGTCCTGTTCCTTCTTTGGCACGGCAGGCAGCCCCAGGCCCAGAGGAGCAGCTACGGCCTTCCTTGGTTGAGACAGTTCGCTGGATGCGGGACTCCCTCCTTCGAGCAGTTGACTCGGGGAAGGAAACGCAGGGTGACCGGTGTCTCCCGGGACTCGCCAGAAACCACAGGGATGTACGCTGAGTGTGCCCATGAACCCGGGGGCCTGCTGGAACTAGCCCTGCTTTCCCATTTGGAGGGCGGCCTTCATGCCTGCCTTGACGCTCCCTGACATTCCCGGCTCCCGACGGGCCGGTGAGCCCTGGAAGAGTGCTTCGGGGAAAATTATGAGTTTGCGCTCTCTAAACCAGGGGCTTCCGCGGCCGCGGTGGCCGTCCGCACGGCAGGCTCTAGAGCCAAAGGGAACCTCAACGTGAGAGCTGGCCTCCAGGTTAGGCCCTGAGTAGCCGCGCAGAAAGGGAGGCATGCGGCTCTTTCCGGGAGTTCTTAGTCGCTTTGCTCTCAAGGCAGTACACGCCCGGGGACTCCTAGGCCCCACGGGCGTGCAGCATTTTCCCTCCAAGGTCCCTGAGTGCCTCCAGACACCTGTGGGCCGGCTGAGCAACGTCGAGGTCCACTGGTTGATTCCCTCGGAGGACCCCCGTGCGTGCCGAGTGCTGGGCAACCACACACTGCGCGTTCCTTGAGGAGCGCTACGTCTCCAGAGCCCTCGAACGCCCTTCGGGACAACGTGGCTGGTGGGTGCGAAGTGCCCAGGAAGACCCTGTCATGGCCCTTGTGTGAGCTGCCGTGAGAGAACGCTGTGCCTGCAACACTGCGAGGCCCGCCCTCGTGCCTGAAGTCACCCTGCTCGAGGAGAAAGTCAGCATCTTAGCGTGCTGTGTGGCTCCCGGCACACCCAGCATGAAGCCATGCCTGGAAGTAAGGCCCTGGTTTGCCGTGCAGAAGCGGAGGCGTGCTGCAGTTTCCAGGAGGCGGTGGCCTCTGCTCTGCATACCTTGAACGGCAGCACAGCTTTCTGGACACCTGGGAGGCTAGCCGGGGCGCCCTGTTCCCGGCAGGAACACTGAGTAACCCCAGGCGCACCTGGGTCTGCTACGCACCATCCAGGCCCGTAGCCCCTTCGAGCCCCTCTGTGCACGCCGAGCGTAGGGAAACGCACTGCCCTCTCTTCTGGAGCAGCTTGGTTTCCTCAGCACTCGCACACGTTCACGAACACCGTTCTGCCACATCCCACATGGCGCGGAGGGCTTACGCGTTGCCCTAATCGGAGCTGCGCTCAGAGTAACCCTCGTCTCCGCATTCCATCCGGGACCCCCTGACCGAAGGCACCGTGCCTCCTAGAGGACGGCGGCTTGGGTTCTTACTGCAATTCAAGTCCTGTTCCTTCTTTGGCACGGCAGGCAGCCCCAGGCCCAGAGGAGCAGCTACGGCCTTCCTTGGTTGAGACAGTTCGCTGGATGCGGGACTCCCTCCTTCGAGCAGTTGACTCGGGGAAGGAAACGCAGGGTGACCGGTGTCTCCCGGGACTCGCCAGAAACCACAGGGATGTACGCTGAGTGTGCCCATGAACCCGGGGGCCTGCTGGAACTAGCCCTGCTTTCCCATTTGGAGGGCGGCCTTCATGCCTGCCTTGACGCTCCCTGACATTCCCGGCTCCCGACGGGCCGGTGAGCCCTGGAAGAGTGCTTCGGGGAAAATTATGAGTTTGCGCTCTCTAAACCAGGGGCTTCCGCGGCCGCGGTGGCCGTCCGCACGGCAGGCTCTAGAGCCAAAGGGAACCTCAACGTGAGAGCTGGCCTCCAGGTTAGGCCCTGAGTAGCCGCGCAGAAAGGGAGGCCTGCGGCTCTTTCCGGGAGTTCTTAGTCGCTTTGCTCTCAAGGCAGTACACGCCCGGGGACTCCTAGGCCCCACGGGCGTGCAGCATTTTCCCTCCAAGGTCCCTGAGTGCCTCCAGACACCTGTGGGCCGGCTGAGCAACGTCGAGGTCCACTGGTTGATTCCCTCGGAGGACCCCCGTGCGTGCCGAGTGCTGGGCAACCACACACTGCGCGTTCCTTGAGGAGCGCTACGTCTCCAGAGCCCTCGAACGCCCTTCGGGACAACGTGGCTGGTGGGTGCGAAGTGCCCAGGAAGACCCTGTCATGGCCCTTGTGTGAGCTGCCGTGAGAGAACGCTGTGCCTGCAACACTGCGAGGCCCGCCCTCGTGCCTGAAGTCACCCTGCTCGAGGAGAAAGTCAGCATCTTAGCGTGCTGTGTGGCTCCCGGCACACCCAGCATGAAGCCATGCCTGGAAGTAAGGCCCTGGTTTGCCGTGCAGAAGCGGAGGCGTGCTGCAGTTTCCAGGAGGCGGTGGCCTCTGCTCTGCATACCTTGAACGGCAGCACAGCTTTCTGGACACCTGGGAGGCTAGCCGGGGCGCCCTGTTCCCGGCAGGAACACTGAGTAACCCCAGGCGCACCTGGGTCTGCTACGCACCATCCAGGCCCGTAGCCCCTTCGAGCCCCTCTGTGCACGCCGAGCGTAGGGAAACGCACTGCCCTCTCTTCTGGAGCAGCTTGGTTTCCTCAGCACTCGCACACGTTCACGAACACCGTTCTGCCACATCCCACATGGCGCGGAGGGCTTACGCGTTGCCCTAATCGGAGCTGCGCTCAGAGTAACCCTCGTCTCCGCATTCCATCCGGGACCCCCTGACCGAAGGCACCGTGCCTCCTAGAGGACGGCGGCTTGGGTTCTTACTGCAATTCAAGTCCTGTTCCTTCTTTGGCACGGCAGGCAGCCCCAGGCCCAGAGGAGCAGCTACGGCCTTCCTTGGTTGAGACAGTTCGCTGGATGCGGGACTCCCTCCTTCGAGCAGTTGACTCGGGGAAGGAAACGCAGGGTGACCGGTGTCTCCCGGGACTCGCCAGAAACCACAGGGATGTACGCTGAGTGTGCCCATGAACCCGGGGGCCTGCTGGAACTAGCCCTGCTTTCCCATTTGGAGGGCGGCCTTCATGCCTGCCTTGACGCTCCCTGACATTCCCGGCTCCCGACGGGCCGGTGAGCCCTGGAAGAGTGCTTCGGGGAAAATTATGAGTTTGCGCTCTCTAAACCAGGGGCTTCCGCGGCCGCGGTGGCCGTCCGCACGGCAGGCTCTAGAGCCAAAGGGAACCTCAACGTGAGAGCTGGCCTCCAGGTTAGGCCCTGAGTAGCCGCGCAGAAAGGGAGGCATGCGGCTCTTTCCGGGAGTTCTTAGTCGCTTTGCTCTCAAGGCAGTACACGCCCGGGGACTCCTAGGCCCCACGGGCGTGCAGCATTTTCCCTCCAAGGTCCCTGAGTGCCTCCAGACACCTGTGGGCCGGCTGAGCAACGTCGAGGTCCACTGGTTGATTCCCTCGGAGGACCCCCGTGCGTGCCGAGTGCTGGGCAACCACACACTGCGCGTTCCTTGAGGAGCGCTACGTCTCCAGAGCCCTCGAACGCCCTTCGGGACAACGTGGCTGGTGGGTGCGAAGTGCCCAGGAAGACCCTGTCATGGCCCTTGTGTGAGCTGCCGTGAGAGAACGCTGTGCCTGCAACACTGCGAGGCCCGCCCTCGTGCCTGAAGTCACCCTGCTCGAGGAGAAAGTCAGCATCTTAGCGTGCTGTGTGGCTCCCGGCACACCCAGCATGAAGCCATGCCTGGAAGTAAGGCCCTGGTTTGCCGTGCAGAAGCGGAGGCGTGCTGCAGTTTCCAGGAGGCGGTGGCCTCTGCTCTGCATACCTTGAACGGCAGCACAGCTTTCTGGACACCTGGGAGGCTAGCCGGGGCGCCCTGTTCCCGGAAGGAACACTGAGTAACCCCAGGCGCACCTGGGTCTGCTACGCACCATCCAGGCCCGTAGCCCCTTCGAGCCCCTCTGTGCACGCCGAGCGTAGGGAAACGCACTGCCCTCTCTTCTGGAGCAGCTTGGTTTCCTCAGCACTCGCACACGTTCACGAACACCGTTCTGCCACATCCCACATGGCGCGGAGGGCTTACGCGTTGCCCTAATCGGAGCTGCGCTCAGAGTAACCCTCGTCTCCGCATTCCATCCGGGACCCCCTGACCGAAGGCACCGTGCCTCCTAGAGGACGGCGGCTTGGGTTCTTACTGCAATTCAAGTCCTGTTCCTTCTTTGGCACGGCAGGCAGCCCCAGGCCCAGAGGAGCAGCTACGGCCTTCCTTGGTTGAGACAGTTCGCTGGATGCGGGACTCCCTCCTTCGAGCAGTTGACTCGGGGAAGGAAACGCAGGGTGACCGGTGTCTCCCGGGACTCGCCAGAAACCACAGGGATGTACGCTGAGTGTGCCCATGAACCCGGGGGCCTGCTGGAACTAGCCCTGCTTTCCCATTTGGAGGGCGGCCTTCATGCCTGCCTTGACGCTCCCTGACATTCCCGGCTCCCGACGGGCCGGTGAGCCCTGGAAGAGTGCTTCGGGGAAAATTATGAGTTTGCGCTCTCTAAACCAGGGGCTTCCGCGGCCGCGGTGGCCGTCCGCACGGCAGGCTCTAGAGCCAAAGGGAACCTCAACGTGAGAGCTGGCCTCCAGGTTAGGCCCTGAGTAGCCGCGCAGAAAGGGAGGCATGCGGCTCTTTCCGGGAGTTCTTAGTCGCTTTGCTCTCAAGGCAGTACACGCCCGGGGACTCCTAGGCCCCACGGGCGTGCAGCATTTTCCCTCCAAGGTCCCTGAGTGCCTCCAGACACCTGTGGGCCGGCTGAGCAACGTCGAGGTCCACTGGTTGATTCCCTCGGAGGACCCCCGTGCGTGCCGAGTGCTGGGCAACCACACACTGCGCGTTCCTTGAGGAGCGCTACGTCTCCAGAGCCCTCGAACGCCCTTCGGGACAACGTGGCTGGTGGGTGCGAAGTGCCCAGGAAGACCCTGTCATGGCCCTTGTGTGAGCTGCCGTGAGAGAACGCTGTGCCTGCAACACTGCGAGGCCCGCCCTCGTGCCTGAAGTCACCCTGCTCGAGGAGAAAGTCAGCATCTTAGCGTGCTGTGTGGCTCCCGGCACACCCAGCATGAAGCCATGCCTGGAAGTAAGGCCCTGGTTTGCCGTGCAGAAGCGGAGGCGTGCTGCAGTTTCCAGGAGGCGGTGGCCTCTGCTCTGCATACCTTGAACGGCAGCACAGCTTTCTGGACACCTGGGAGGCTAGCCGGGGCGCCCTGTTCCCGGCAGGAACACTGAGTAACCCCAGGCGCACCTGGGTCTGCTACGCACCATCCAGGCCCGTAGCCCCTTCGAGCCCCTCTGTGCACGCCGAGCGTAGGGAAACGCACTGCCCTCTCTTCTGGAGCAGCTTGGTTTCCTCAGCACTCGCACACGTTCACGAACACCGTTCTGCCACATCCCACATGGCGCGGAGGGCTTACGCGTTGCCCTAATCGGAGCTGCGCTCAGAGTAACCCTCGTCTCCGCATTCCATCCGGGACCCCCTGACCGAAGGCACCGTGCCTCCTAGAGGACGGCGGCTTGGGTTCTTACTGCAATTCAAGTCCTGTTCCTTCTTTGGCACGGCAGGCAGCCCCAGGCCCAGAGGAGCAGCTACGGCCTTCCTTGGTTGAGACAGTTCGCTGGATGCGGGACTCCCTCCTTCGAGCAGTTGACTCGGGGAAGGAAACGCAGGGTGACCGGTGTCTCCCGGGACTCGCCAGAAACCACAGGGATGTACGCTGAGTGTGCCCATGAACCCGGGGGCCTGCTGGAACTAGCCCTGCTTTCCCATTTGGAGGGCGGCCTTCATGCCTGCCTTGACGCTCCCTGACATTCCCGGCTCCCGACGGGCCGGTGAGCCCTGGAAGAGTGCTTCGGGGAAAATTATGAGTTTGCGCTCTCTAAACCAGGGGCTTCCGCGGCCGCGGTGGCCGTCCGCACGGCAGGCTCTAGAGCCAAAGGGAACCTCAACGTGAGAGCTGGCCTCCAGGTTAGGCCCTGAGTAGCCGCGCAGAAAGGGAGGCCTGCGGCTCTTTCCGGGAGTTCTTAGTCGCTTTGCTCTCAAGGCAGTACACGCCCGGGGACTCCTAGGCCCCACGGGCGTGCAGCATTTTCCCTCCAAGGTCCCTGAGTGCCTCCAGACACCTGTGGGCCGGCTGAGCAACGTCGAGGTCCACTGGTTGATTCCCTCGGAGGACCCCCGTGCGTGCCGAGTGCTGGGCAACCACACACTGCGCGTTCCTTGAGGAGCGCTACGTCTCCAGAGCCCTCGAACGCCCTTCGGGACAACGTGGCTGGTGGGTGCGAAGTGCCCAGGAAGACCCTGTCATGGCCCTTGTGTGAGCTGCCGTGAGAGAACGCTGTGCCTGCAACACTGCGAGGCCCGCCCTCGTGCCTGAAGTCACCCTGCTCGAGGAGAAAGTCAGCATCTTAGCGTGCTGTGTGGCTCCCGGCACACCCAGCATGAAGCCATGCCTGGAAGTAAGGCCCTGGTTTGCCGTGCAGAAGCGGAGGCGTGCTGCAGTTTCCAGGAGGCGGTGGCCTCTGCTCTGCATACCTTGAACGGCAGCACAGCTTTCTGGACACCTGGGAGGCTAGCCGGGGCGCCCTGTTCCCGGCAGGAACACTGAGTAACCCCAGGCGCACCTGGGTCTGCTACGCACCATCCAGGCCCGTAGCCCCTTCGAGCCCCTCTGTGCACGCCGAGCGTAGGGAAACGCACTGCCCTCTCTTCTGGAGCAGCTTGGTTTCCTCAGCACTCGCACACGTTCACGAACACCGTTCTGCCACATCCCACATGGCGCGGAGGGCTTACGCGTTGCCCTAATCGGAGCTGCGCTCAGAGTAACCCTCGTCTCCGCATTCCATCCGGGACCCCCTGACCGAAGGCACCGTGCCTCCTAGAGGACGGCGGCTTGGGTTCTTACTGCAATTCAAGTCCTGTTCCTTCTTTGGCACGGCAGGCAGCCCCAGGCCCAGAGGAGCAGCTACGGCCTTCCTTGGTTGAGACAGTTCGCTGGATGCGGGACTCCCTCCTTCGAGCAGTTGACTCGGGGAAGGAAACGCAGGGTGACCGGTGTCTCCCGGGACTCGCCAGAAACCACAGGGATGTACGCTGAGTGTGCCCATGAACCCGGGGGCCTGCTGGAACTAGCCCTGCTTTCCCATTTGGAGGGCGGCCTTCATGCCTGCCTTGACGCTCCCTGACATTCCCGGCTCCCGACGGGCCGGTGAGCCCTGGAAGAGTGCTTCGGGGAAAATTATGAGTTTGCGCTCTCTAAACCAGGGGCTTCCGCGGCCGCGGTGGCCGTCCGCACGGCAGGCTCTAGAGCCAAAGGGAACCTCAACGTGAGAGCTGGCCTCCAGGTTAGGCCCTGAGTAGCCGCGCAGAAAGGGAGGCATGCGGCTCTTTCCGGGAGTTCTTAGTCGCTTTGCTCTCAAGGCAGTACACGCCCGGGGACTCCTAGGCCCCACGGGCGTGCAGCATTTTCCCTCCAAGGTCCCTGAGTGCCTCCAGACACCTGTGGGCCGGCTGAGCAACGTCGAGGTCCACTGGTTGATTCCCTCGGAGGACCCCCGTGCGTGCCGAGTGCTGGGCAACCACACACTGCGCGTTCCTTGAGGAGCGCTACGTCTCCAGAGCCCTCGAACGCCCTTCGGGACAACGTGGCTGGTGGGTGCGAAGTGCCCAGGAAGACCCTGTCATGGCCCTTGTGTGAGCTGCCGTGAGAGAACGCTGTGCCTGCAACACTGCGAGGCCCGCCCTCGTGCCTGAAGTCACCCTGCTCGAGGAGAAAGTCAGCATCTTAGCGTGCTGTGTGGCTCCCGGCACACCCAGCATGAAGCCATGCCTGGAAGTAAGGCCCTGGTTTGCCGTGCAGAAGCGGAGGCGTGCTGCAGTTTCCAGGAGGCGGTGGCCTCTGCTCTGCATACCTTGAACGGCAGCACAGCTTTCTGGACACCTGGGAGGCTAGCCGGGGCGCCCTGTTCCCGGCAGGAACACTGAGTAACCCCAGGCGCACCTGGGTCTGCTACGCACCATCCAGGCCCGTAGCCCCTTCGAGCCCCTCTGTGCACGCCGAGCGTAGGGAAACGCACTGCCCTCTCTTCTGGAGCAGCTTGGTTTCCTCAGCACTCGCACACGTTCACGAACACCGTTCTGCCACATCCCACATGGCGCGGAGGGCTTACGCGTTGCCCTAATCGGAGCTGCGCTCAGAGTAACCCTCGTCTCCGCATTCCATCCGGGACCCCCTGACCGAAGGCACCGTGCCTCCTAGAGGACGGCGGCTTGGGTTCTTACTGCAATTCAAGTCCTGTTCCTTCTTTGGCACGGCAGGCAGCCCCAGGCCCAGAGGAGCAGCTACGGCCTTCCTTGGTTGAGACAGTTCGCTGGATGCGGGACTCCCTCCTTCGAGCAGTTGACTCGGGGAAGGAAACGCAGGGTGACCGGTGTCTCCCGGGACTCGCCAGAAACCACAGGGATGTACGCTGAGTGTGCCCATGAACCCGGGGGCCTGCTGGAACTAGCCCTGCTTTCCCATTTGGAGGGCGGCCTTCATGCCTGCCTTGACGCTCCCTGACATTCCCGGCTCCCGACGGGCCGGTGAGCCCTGGAAGAGTGCTTCGGGGAAAATTATGAGTTTGCGCTCTCTAAACCAGGGGCTTCCGCGGCCGCGGTGGCCGTCCGCACGGCAGGCTCTAGAGCCAAAGGGAACCTCAACGTGAGAGCTGGCCTCCAGGTTAGGCCCTGAGTAGCCGCGCAGAAAGGGAGGCATGCGGCTCTTTCCGGGAGTTCTTAGTCGCTTTGCTCTCAAGGCAGTACACGCCCGGGGACTCCTAGGCCCCACGGGCGTGCAGCATTTTCCCTCCAAGGTCCCTGAGTGCCTCCAGACACCTGTGGGCCGGCTGAGCAACGTCGAGGTCCACTGGTTGATTCCCTCGGAGGACCCCCGTGCGTGCCGAGTGCTGGGCAACCACACACTGCGCGTTCCTTGAGGAGCGCTACGTCTCCAGAGCCCTCGAACGCCCTTCGGGACAACGTGGCTGGTGGGTGCGAAGTGCCCAGGAAGACCCTGTCATGGCCCTTGTGTGAGCTGCCGTGAGAGAACGCTGTGCCTGCAACACTGCGAGGCCCGCCCTCGTGCCTGAAGTCACCCTGCTCGAGGAGAAAGTCAGCATCTTAGCGTGCTGTGTGGCTCCCGGCACACCCAGCATGAAGCCATGCCTGGAAGTAAGGCCCTGGTTTGCCGTGCAGAAGCGGAGGCGTGCTGCAGTTTCCAGGAGGCGGTGGCCTCTGCTCTGCATACCTTGAACGGCAGCACAGCTTTCTGGACACCTGGGAGGCTAGCCGGGGCGCCCTGTTCCCGGCAGGAACACTGAGTAACCCCAGGCGCACCTGGGTCTGCTACGCACCATCCAGGCCCGTAGCCCCTTCGAGCCCCTCTGTGCACGCCGAGCGTAGGGAAACGCACTGCCCTCTCTTCTGGAGCAGCTTGGTTTCCTCAGCACTCGCACACGTTCACGAACACCGTTCTGCCACATCCCACATGGCGCGGAGGGCTTACGCGTTGCCCTAATCGGAGCTGCGCTCAGAGTAACCCTCGTCTCCGCATTCCATCCGGGACCCCCTGACCGAAGGCACCGTGCCTCCTAGAGGACGGCGGCTTGGGTTCTTACTGCAATTCAAGTCCTGTTCCTTCTTTGGCACGGCAGGCAGCCCCAGGCCCAGAGGAGCAGCTACGGCCTTCCTTGGTTGAGACAGTTCGCTGGATGCGGGACTCCCTCCTTCGAGCAGTTGACTCGGGGAAGGAAACGCAGGGTGACCGGTGTCTCCCGGGACTCGCCAGAAACCACAGGGATGTACGCTGAGTGTGCCCATGAACCCGGGGGCCTGCTGGAACTAGCCCTGCTTTCCCATTTGGAGGGCGGCCTTCATGCCTGCCTTGACGCTCCCTGACATTCCCGGCTCCCGACGGGCCGGTGAGCCCTGGAAGAGTGCTTCGGGGAAAATTATGAGTTTGCGCTCTCTAAACCAGGGGCTTCCGCGGCCGCGGTGGCCGTCCGCACGGCAGGCTCTAGAGCCAAAGGGAACCTCAACGTGAGAGCTGGCCTCCAGGTTAGGCCCTGAGTAGCCGCGCAGAAAGGGAGGCATGCGGCTCTTTCCGGGAGTTCTTAGTCGCTTTGCTCTCAAGGCAGTACACGCCCGGGGACTCCTAGGCCCCACGGGCGTGCAGCATTTTCCCTCCAAGGTCCCTGAGTGCCTCCAGACACCTGTGGGCCGGCTGAGCAACGTCGAGGTCCACTGGTTGATTCCCTCGGAGGACCCCCGTGCGTGCCGAGTGCTGGGCAACCACACACTGCGCGTTCCTTGAGGAGCGCTACGTCTCCAGAGCCCTCGAACGCCCTTCGGGACAACGTGGCTGGTGGGTGCGAAGTGCCCAGGAAGACCCTGTCATGGCCCTTGTGTGAGCTGCCGTGAGAGAACGCTGTGCCTGCAACACTGCGAGGCCCGCCCTCGTGCCTGAAGTCACCCTGCTCGAGGAGAAAGTCAGCATCTTAGCGTGCTGTGTGGCTCCCGGCACACCCAGCATGAAGCCATGCCTGGAAGTAAGGCCCTGGTTTGCCGTGCAGAAGCGGAGGCGTGCTGCAGTTTCCAGGAGGCGGTGGCCTCTGCTCTGCATACCTTGAACGGCAGCACAGCTTTCTGGACACCTGGGAGGCTAGCCGGGGCGCCCTGTTCCCGGCAGGAACACTGAGTAACCCCAGGCGCACCTGGGTCTGCTACGCACCATCCAGGCCCGTAGCCCCTTCGAGCCCCTCTGTGCACGCCGAGCGTAGGGAAACGCACTGCCCTCTCTTCTGGAGCAGCTTGGTTTCCTCAGCACTCGCACACGTTCACGAACACCGTTCTGCCACATCCCACATGGCGCGGAGGGCTTACGCGTTGCCCTAATCGGAGCTGCGCTCAGAGTAACCCTCGTCTCCGCATTCCATCCGGGACCCCCTGACCGAAGGCACCGTGCCTCCTAGAGGACGGCGGCTTGGGTTCTTACTGCAATTCAAGTCCTGTTCCTTCTTTGGCACGGCAGGCAGCCCCAGGCCCAGAGGAGCAGCTACGGCCTTCCTTGGTTGAGACAGTTCGCTGGATGCGGGACTCCCTCCTTCGAGCAGTTGACTCGGGGAAGGAAACGCAGGGTGACCGGTGTCTCCCGGGACTCGCCAGAAACCACAGGGATGTACGCTGAGTGTGCCCATGAACCCGGGGGCCTGCTGGAACTAGCCCTGCTTTCCCATTTGGAGGGCGGCCTTCATGCCTGCCTTGACGCTCCCTGACATTCCCGGCTCCCGACGGGCCGGTGAGCCCTGGAAGAGTGCTTCGGGGAAAATTATGAGTTTGCGCTCTCTAAACCAGGGGCTTCCGCGGCCGCGGTGGCCGTCCGCACGGCAGGCTCTAGAGCCAAAGGGAACCTCAACGTGAGAGCTGGCCTCCAGGTTAGGCCCTGAGTAGCCGCGCAGAAAGGGAGGCATGCGGCTCTTTCCGGGAGTTCTTAGTCGCTTTGCTCTCAAGGCAGTACACGCCCGGGGACTCCTAGGCCCCACGGGCGTGCAGCATTTTCCCTCCAAGGTCCCTGAGTGCCTCCAGACACCTGTGGGCCGGCTGAGCAACGTCGAGGTCCACTGGTTGATTCCCTCGGAGGACCCCCGTGCGTGCCGAGTGCTGGGCAACCACACACTGCGCGTTCCTTGAGGAGCGCTACGTCTCCAGAGCCCTCGAACGCCCTTCGGGACAACGTGGCTGGTGGGTGCGAAGTGCCCAGGAAGACCCTGTCATGGCCCTTGTGTGAGCTGCCGTGAGAGAACGCTGTGCCTGCAACACTGCGAGGCCCGCCCTCGTGCCTGAAGTCACCCTGCTCGAGGAGAAAGTCAGCATCTTAGCGTGCTGTGTGGCTCCCGGCACACCCAGCATGAAGCCATGCCTGGAAGTAAGGCCCTGGTTTGCCGTGCAGAAGCGGAGGCGTGCTGCAGTTTCCAGGAGGCGGTGGCCTCTGCTCTGCATACCTTGAACGGCAGCACAGCTTTCTGGACACCTGGGAGGCTAGCCGGGGCGCCCTGTTCCCGGCAGGAACACTGAGTAACCCCAGGCGCACCTGGGTCTGCTACGCACCATCCAGGCCCGTAGCCCCTTCGAGCCCCTCTGTGCACGCCGAGCGTAGGGAAACGCACTGCCCTCTCTTCTGGAGCAGCTTGGTTTCCTCAGCACTCGCACACGTTCACGAACACCGTTCTGCCACATCCCACATGGCGCGGAGGGCTTACGCGTTGCCCTAATCGGAGCTGCGCTCAGAGTAACCCTCGTCTCCGCATTCCATCCGGGACCCCCTGACCGAAGGCACCGTGCCTCCTAGAGGACGGCGGCTTGGGTTCTTACTGCAATTCAAGTCCTGTTCCTTCTTTGGCACGGCAGGCAGCCCCAGGCCCAGAGGAGCAGCTACGGCCTTCCTTGGTTGAGACAGTTCGCTGGATGCGGGACTCCCTCCTTCGAGCAGTTGACTCGGGGAAGGAAACGCAGGGTGACCGGTGTCTCCCGGGACTCGCCAGAAACCACAGGGATGTACGCTGAGTGTGCCCATGAACCCGGGGGCCTGCTGGAACTAGCCCTGCTTTCCCATTTGGAGGGCGGCCTTCATGCCTGCCTTGACGCTCCCTGACATTCCCGGCTCCCGACGGGCCGGTGAGCCCTGGAAGAGTGCTTCGGGGAAAATTATGAGTTTGCGCTCTCTAAACCAGGGGCTTCCGCGGCCGCGGTGGCCGTCCGCACGGCAGGCTCTAGAGCCAAAGGGAACCTCAACGTGAGAGCTGGCCTCCAGGTTAGGCCCTGAGTAGCCGCGCAGAAAGGGAGGCATGCGGCTCTTTCCGGGAGTTCTTAGTCGCTTTGCTCTCAAGGCAGTACACGCCCGGGGACTCCTAGGCCCCACGGGCGTGCAGCATTTTCCCTCCAAGGTCCCTGAGTGCCTCCAGACACCTGTGGGCCGGCTGAGCAACGTCGAGGTCCACTGGTTGATTCCCTCGGAGGACCCCCGTGCGTGCCGAGTGCTGGGCAACCACACACTGCGCGTTCCTTGAGGAGCGCTACGTCTCCAGAGCCCTCGAACGCCCTTCGGGACAACGTGGCTGGTGGGTGCGAAGTGCCCAGGAAGACCCTGTCATGGCCCTTGTGTGAGCTGCCGTGAGAGAACGCTGTGCCTGCAACACTGCGAGGCCCGCCCTCGTGCCTGAAGTCACCCTGCTCGAGGAGAAAGTCAGCATCTTAGCGTGCTGTGTGGCTCCCGGCACACCCAGCATGAAGCCATGCCTGGAAGTAAGGCCCTGGTTTGCCGTGCAGAAGCGGAGGCGTGCTGCAGTTTCCAGGAGGCGGTGGCCTCTGCTCTGCATACCTTGAACGGCAGCACAGCTTTCTGGACACCTGGGAGGCTAGCCGGGGCGCCCTGTTCCCGGCAGGAACACTGAGTAACCCCAGGCGCACCTGGGTCTGCTACGCACCATCCAGGCCCGTAGCCCCTTCGAGCCCCTCTGTGCACGCCGAGCGTAGGGAAACGCACTGCCCTCTCTTCTGGAGCAGCTTGGTTTCCTCAGCACTCGCACACGTTCACGAACACCGTTCTGCCACATCCCACATGGCGCGGAGGGCTTACGCGTTGCCCTAATCGGAGCTGCGCTCAGAGTAACCCTCGTCTCCGCATTCCATCCGGGACCCCCTGACCGAAGGCACCGTGCCTCCTAGAGGACGGCGGCTTGGGTTCTTACTGCAATTCAAGTCCTGTTCCTTCTTTGGCACGGCAGGCAGCCCCAGGCCCAGAGGAGCAGCTACGGCCTTCCTTGGTTGAGACAGTTCGCTGGATGCGGGACTCCCTCCTTCGAGCAGTTGACTCGGGGAAGGAAACGCAGGGTGACCGGTGTCTCCCGGGACTCGCCAGAAACCACAGGGATGTACGCTGAGTGTGCCCATGAACCCGGGGGCCTGCTGGAACTAGCCCTGCTTTCCCATTTGGAGGGCGGCCTTCATGCCTGCCTTGACGCTCCCTGACATTCCCGGCTCCCGACGGGCCGGTGAGCCCTGGAAGAGTGCTTCGGGGAAAATTATGAGTTTGCGCTCTCTAAACCAGGGGCTTCCGCGGCCGCGGTGGCCGTCCGCACGGCAGGCTCTAGAGCCAAAGGGAACCTCAACGTGAGAGCTGGCCTCCAGGTTAGGCCCTGAGTAGCCGCGCAGAAAGGGAGGCATGCGGCTCTTTCCGGGAGTTCTTAGTCGCTTTGCTCTCAAGGCAGTACACGCCCGGGGACTCCTAGGCCCCACGGGCGTGCAGCATTTTCCCTCCAAGGTCCCTGAGTGCCTCCAGACACCTGTGGGCCGGCTGAGCAACGTCGAGGTCCACTGGTTGATTCCCTCGGAGGACCCCCGTGCGTGCCGAGTGCTGGGCAACCACACACTGCGCGTTCCTTGAGGAGCGCTACGTCTCCAGAGCCCTCGAACGCCCTTCGGGACAACGTGGCTGGTGGGTGCGAAGTGCCCAGGAAGACCCTGTCATGGCCCTTGTGTGAGCTGCCGTGAGAGAACGCTGTGCCTGCAACACTGCGAGGCCCGCCCTCGTGCCTGAAGTCACCCTGCTCGAGGAGAAAGTCAGCATCTTAGCGTGCTGTGTGGCTCCCGGCACACCCAGCATGAAGCCATGCCTGGAAGTAAGGCCCTGGTTTGCCGTGCAGAAGCGGAGGCGTGCTGCAGTTTCCAGGAGGCGGTGGCCTCTGCTCTGCATACCTTGAACGGCAGCACAGCTTTCTGGACACCTGGGAGGCTAGCCGGGGCGCCCTGTTCCCGGCAGGAACACTGAGTAACCCCAGGCGCACCTGGGTCTGCTACGCACCATCCAGGCCCGTAGCCCCTTCGAGCCCCTCTGTGCACGCCGAGCGTAGGGAAACGCACTGCCCTCTCTTCTGGAGCAGCTTGGTTTCCTCAGCACTCGCACACGTTCACGAACACCGTTCTGCCACATCCCACATGGCGCGGAGGGCTTACGCGTTGCCCTAATCGGAGCTGCGCTCAGAGTAACCCTCGTCTCCGCATTCCATCCGGGACCCCCTGACCGAAGGCACCGTGCCTCCTAGAGGACGGCGGCTTGGGTTCTTACTGCAATTCAAGTCCTGTTCCTTCTTTGGCACGGCAGGCAGCCCCAGGCCCAGAGGAGCAGCTACGGCCTTCCTTGGTTGAGACAGTTCGCTGGATGCGGGACTCCCTCCTTCGAGCAGTTGACTCGGGGAAGGAAACGCAGGGTGACCGGTGTCTCCCGGGACTCGCCAGAAACCACAGGGATGTACGCTGAGTGTGCCCATGAACCCGGGGGCCTGCTGGAACTAGCCCTGCTTTCCCATTTGGAGGGCGGCCTTCATGCCTGCCTTGACGCTCCCTGACATTCCCGGCTCCCGACGGGCCGGTGAGCCCTGGAAGAGTGCTTCGGGGAAAATTATGAGTTTGCGCTCTCTAAACCAGGGGCTTCCGCGGCCGCGGTGGCCGTCCGCACGGCAGGCTCTAGAGCCAAAGGGAACCTCAACGTGAGAGCTGGCCTCCAGGTTAGGCCCTGAGTAGCCGCGCAGAAAGGGAGGCATGCGGCTCTTTCCGGGAGTTCTTAGTCGCTTTGCTCTCAAGGCAGTACACGCCCGGGGACTCCTAGGCCCCACGGGCGTGCAGCATTTTCCCTCCAAGGTCCCTGAGTGCCTCCAGACACCTGTGGGCCGGCTGAGCAACGTCGAGGTCCACTGGTTGATTCCCTCGGAGGACCCCCGTGCGTGCCGAGTGCTGGGCAACCACACACTGCGCGTTCCTTGAGGAGCGCTACGTCTCCAGAGCCCTCGAACGCCCTTCGGGACAACGTGGCTGGTGGGTGCGAAGTGCCCAGGAAGACCCTGTCATGGCCCTTGTGTGAGCTGCCGTGAGAGAACGCTGTGCCTGCAACACTGCGAGGCCCGCCCTCGTGCCTGAAGTCACCCTGCTCGAGGAGAAAGTCAGCATCTTAGCGTGCTGTGTGGCTCCCGGCACACCCAGCATGAAGCCATGCCTGGAAGTAAGGCCCTGGTTTGCCGTGCAGAAGCGGAGGCGTGCTGCAGTTTCCAGGAGGCGGTGGCCTCTGCTCTGCATACCTTGAACGGCAGCACAGCTTTCTGGACACCTGGGAGGCTAGCCGGGGCGCCCTGTTCCCGGCAGGAACACTGAGTAACCCCAGGCGCACCTGGGTCTGCTACGCACCATCCAGGCCCGTAGCCCCTTCGAGCCCCTCTGTGCACGCCGAGCGTAGGGAAACGCACTGCCCTCTCTTCTGGAGCAGCTTGGTTTCCTCAGCACTCGCACACGTTCACGAACACCGTTCTGCCACATCCCACATGGCGCGGAGGGCTTACGCGTTGCCCTAATCGGAGCTGCGCTCAGAGTAACCCTCGTCTCCGCATTCCATCCGGGACCCCCTGACCGAAGGCACCGTGCCTCCTAGAGGACGGCGGCTTGGGTTCTTACTGCAATTCAAGTCCTGTTCCTTCTTTGGCACGGCAGGCAGCCCCAGGCCCAGAGGAGCAGCTACGGCCTTCCTTGGTTGAGACAGTTCGCTGGATGCGGGACTCCCTCCTTCGAGCAGTTGACTCGGGGAAGGAAACGCAGGGTGACCGGTGTCTCCCGGGACTCGCCAGAAACCACAGGGATGTACGCTGAGTGTGCCCATGAACCCGGGGGCCTGCTGGAACTAGCCCTGCTTTCCCATTTGGAGGGCGGCCTTCATGCCTGCCTTGACGCTCCCTGACATTCCCGGCTCCCGACGGGCCGGTGAGCCCTGGAAGAGTGCTTCGGGGAAAATTATGAGTTTGCGCTCTCTAAACCAGGGGCTTCCGCGGCCGCGGTGGCCGTCCGCACGGCAGGCTCTAGAGCCAAAGGGAACCTCAACGTGAGAGCTGGCCTCCAGGTTAGGCCCTGAGTAGCCGCGCAGAAAGGGAGGCATGCGGCTCTTTCCGGGAGTTCTTAGTCGCTTTGCTCTCAAGGCAGTACACGCCCGGGGACTCCTAGGCCCCACGGGCGTGCAGCATTTTCCCTCCAAGGTCCCTGAGTGCCTCCAGACACCTGTGGGCCGGCTGAGCAACGTCGAGGTCCACTGGTTGATTCCCTCGGAGGACCCCCGTGCGTGCCGAGTGCTGGGCAACCACACACTGCGCGTTCCTTGAGGAGCGCTACGTCTCCAGAGCCCTCGAACGCCCTTCGGGACAACGTGGCTGGTGGGTGCGAAGTGCCCAGGAAGACCCTGTCATGGCCCTTGTGTGAGCTGCCGTGAGAGAACGCTGTGCCTGCAACACTGCGAGGCCCGCCCTCGTGCCTGAAGTCACCCTGCTCGAGGAGAAAGTCAGCATCTTAGCGTGCTGTGTGGCTCCCGGCACACCCAGCATGAAGCCATGCCTGGAAGTAAGGCCCTGGTTTGCCGTGCAGAAGCGGAGGCGTGCTGCAGTTTCCAGGAGGCGGTGGCCTCTGCTCTGCATACCTTGAACGGCAGCACAGCTTTCTGGACACCTGGGAGGCTAGCCGGGGCGCCCTGTTCCCGGCAGGAACACTGAGTAACCCCAGGCGCACCTGGGTCTGCTACGCACCATCCAGGCCCGTAGCCCCTTCGAGCCCCTCTGTGCACGCCGAGCGTAGGGAAACGCACTGCCCTCTCTTCTGGAGCAGCTTGGTTTCCTCAGCACTCGCACACGTTCACGAACACCGTTCTGCCACATCCCACATGGCGCGGAGGGCTTACGCGTTGCCCTAATCGGAGCTGCGCTCAGAGTAACCCTCGTCTCCGCATTCCATCCGGGACCCCCTGACCGAAGGCACCGTGCCTCCTAGAGGACGGCGGCTTGGGTTCTTACTGCAATTCAAGTCCTGTTCCTTCTTTGGCACGGCAGGCAGCCCCAGGCCCAGAGGAGCAGCTACGGCCTTCCTTGGTTGAGACAGTTCGCTGGATGCGGGACTCCCTCCTTCGAGCAGTTGACTCGGGGAAGGAAACGCAGGGTGACCGGTGTCTCCCGGGACTCGCCAGAAACCACAGGGATGTACGCTGAGTGTGCCCATGAACCCGGGGGCCTGCTGGAACTAGCCCTGCTTTCCCATTTGGAGGGCGGCCTTCATGCCTGCCTTGACGCTCCCTGACATTCCCGGCTCCCGACGGGCCGGTGAGCCCTGGAAGAGTGCTTCGGGGAAAATTATGAGTTTGCGCTCTCTAAACCAGGGGCTTCCGCGGCCGCGGTGGCCGTCCGCACGGCAGGCTCTAGAGCCAAAGGGAACCTCAACGTGAGAGCTGGCCTCCAGGTTAGGCCCTGAGTAGCCGCGCAGAAAGGGAGGCATGCGGCTCTTTCCGGGAGTTCTTAGTCGCTTTGCTCTCAAGGCAGTACACGCCCGGGGACTCCTAGGCCCCACGGGCGTGCAGCATTTTCCCTCCAAGGTCCCTGAGTGCCTCCAGACACCTGTGGGCCGGCTGAGCAACGTCGAGGTCCACTGGTTGATTCCCTCGGAGGACCCCCGTGCGTGCCGAGTGCTGGGCAACCACACACTGCGCGTTCCTTGAGGAGCGCTACGTCTCCAGAGCCCTCGAACGCCCTTCGGGACAACGTGGCTGGTGGGTGCGAAGTGCCCAGGAAGACCCTGTCATGGCCCTTGTGTGAGCTGCCGTGAGAGAACGCTGTGCCTGCAACACTGCGAGGCCCGCCCTCGTGCCTGAAGTCACCCTGCTCGAGGAGAAAGTCAGCATCTTAGCGTGCTGTGTGGCTCCCGGCACACCCAGCATGAAGCCATGCCTGGAAGTAAGGCCCTGGTTTGCCGTGCAGAAGCGGAGGCGTGCTGCAGTTTCCAGGAGGCGGTGGCCTCTGCTCTGCATACCTTGAACGGCAGCACAGCTTTCTGGACACCTGGGAGGCTAGCCGGGGCGCCCTGTTCCCGGCAGGAACACTGAGTAACCCCAGGCGCACCTGGGTCTGCTACGCACCATCCAGGCCCGTAGCCCCTTCGAGCCCCTCTGTGCACGCCGAGCGTAGGGAAACGCACTGCCCTCTCTTCTGGAGCAGCTTGGTTTCCTCAGCACTCGCACACGTTCACGAACACCGTTCTGCCACATCCCACATGGCGCGGAGGGCTTACGCGTTGCCCTAATCGGAGCTGCGCTCAGAGTAACCCTCGTCTCCGCATTCCATCCGGGACCCCCTGACCGAAGGCACCGTGCCTCCTAGAGGACGGCGGCTTGGGTTCTTACTGCAATTCAAGTCCTGTTCCTTCTTTGGCACGGCAGGCAGCCCCAGGCCCAGAGGAGCAGCTACGGCCTTCCTTGGTTGAGACAGTTCGCTGGATGCGGGACTCCCTCCTTCGAGCAGTTGACTCGGGGAAGGAAACGCAGGGTGACCGGTGTCTCCCGGGACTCGCCAGAAACCACAGGGATGTACGCTGAGTGTGCCCATGAACCCGGGGGCCTGCTGGAACTAGCCCTGCTTTCCCATTTGGAGGGCGGCCTTCATGCCTGCCTTGACGCTCCCTGACATTCCCGGCTCCCGACGGGCCGGTGAGCCCTGGAAGAGTGCTTCGGGGAAAATTATGAGTTTGCGCTCTCTAAACCAGGGGCTTCCGCGGCCGCGGTGGCCGTCCGCACGGCAGGCTCTAGAGCCAAAGGGAACCTCAACGTGAGAGCTGGCCTCCAGGTTAGGCCCTGAGTAGCCGCGCAGAAAGGGAGGCATGCGGCTCTTTCCGGGAGTTCTTAGTCGCTTTGCTCTCAAGGCAGTACACGCCCGGGGACTCCTAGGCCCCACGGGCGTGCAGCATTTTCCCTCCAAGGTCCCTGAGTGCCTCCAGACACCTGTGGGCCGGCTGAGCAACGTCGAGGTCCACTGGTTGATTCCCTCGGAGGACCCCCGTGCGTGCCGAGTGCTGGGCAACCACACACTGCGCGTTCCTTGAGGAGCGCTACGTCTCCAGAGCCCTCGAACGCCCTTCGGGACAACGTGGCTGGTGGGTGCGAAGTGCCCAGGAAGACCCTGTCATGGCCCTTGTGTGAGCTGCCGTGAGAGAACGCTGTGCCTGCAACACTGCGAGGCCCGCCCTCGTGCCTGAAGTCACCCTGCTCGAGGAGAAAGTCAGCATCTTAGCGTGCTGTGTGGCTCCCGGCACACCCAGCATGAAGCCATGCCTGGAAGTAAGGCCCTGGTTTGCCGTGCAGAAGCGGAGGCGTGCTGCAGTTTCCAGGAGGCGGTGGCCTCTGCTCTGCATACCTTGAACGGCAGCACAGCTTTCTGGACACCTGGGAGGCTAGCCGGGGCGCCCTGTTCCCGGCAGGAACACTGAGTAACCCCAGGCGCACCTGGGTCTGCTACGCACCATCCAGGCCCGTAGCCCCTTCGAGCCCCTCTGTGCACGCCGAGCGTAGGGAAACGCACTGCCCTCTCTTCTGGAGCAGCTTGGTTTCCTCAGCACTCGCACACGTTCACGAACACCGTTCTGCCACATCCCACATGGCGCGGAGGGCTTACGCGTTGCCCTAATCGGAGCTGCGCTCAGAGTAACCCTCGTCTCCGCATTCCATCCGGGACCCCCTGACCGAAGGCACCGTGCCTCCTAGAGGACGGCGGCTTGGGTTCTTACTGCAATTCAAGTCCTGTTCCTTCTTTGGCACGGCAGGCAGCCCCAGGCCCAGAGGAGCAGCTACGGCCTTCCTTGGTTGAGACAGTTCGCTGGATGCGGGACTCCCTCCTTCGAGCAGTTGACTCGGGGAAGGAAACGCAGGGTGACCGGTGTCTCCCGGGACTCGCCAGAAACCACAGGGATGTACGCTGAGTGTGCCCATGAACCCGGGGGCCTGCTGGAACTAGCCCTGCTTTCCCATTTGGAGGGCGGCCTTCATGCCTGCCTTGACGCTCCCTGACATTCCCGGCTCCCGACGGGCCGGTGAGCCCTGGAAGAGTGCTTCGGGGAAAATTATGAGTTTGCGCTCTCTAAACCAGGGGCTTCCGCGGCCGCGGTGGCCGTCCGCACGGCAGGCTCTAGAGCCAAAGGGAACCTCAACGTGAGAGCTGGCCTCCAGGTTAGGCCCTGAGTAGCCGCGCAGAAAGGGAGGCATGCGGCTCTTTCCGGGAGTTCTTAGTCGCTTTGCTCTCAAGGCAGTACACGCCCGGGGACTCCTAGGCCCCACGGGCGTGCAGCATTTTCCCTCCAAGGTCCCTGAGTGCCTCCAGACACCTGTGGGCCGGCTGAGCAACGTCGAGGTCCACTGGTTGATTCCCTCGGAGGACCCCCGTGCGTGCCGAGTGCTGGGCAACCACACACTGCGCGTTCCTTGAGGAGCGCTACGTCTCCAGAGCCCTCGAACGCCCTTCGGGACAACGTGGCTGGTGGGTGCGAAGTGCCCAGGAAGACCCTGTCATGGCCCTTGTGTGAGCTGCCGTGAGAGAACGCTGTGCCTGCAACACTGCGAGGCCCGCCCTCGTGCCTGAAGTCACCCTGCTCGAGGAGAAAGTCAGCATCTTAGCGTGCTGTGTGGCTCCCGGCACACCCAGCATGAAGCCATGCCTGGAAGTAAGGCCCTGGTTTGCCGTGCAGAAGCGGAGGCGTGCTGCAGTTTCCAGGAGGCGGTGGCCTCTGCTCTGCATACCTTGAACGGCAGCACAGCTTTCTGGACACCTGGGAGGCTAGCCGGGGCGCCCTGTTCCCGGCAGGAACACTGAGTAACCCCAGGCGCACCTGGGTCTGCTACGCACCATCCAGGCCCGTAGCCCCTTCGAGCCCCTCTGTGCACGCCGAGCGTAGGGAAACGCACTGCCCTCTCTTCTGGAGCAGCTTGGTTTCCTCAGCACTCGCACACGTTCACGAACACCGTTCTGCCACATCCCACATGGCGCGGAGGGCTTACGCGTTGCCCTAATCGGAGCTGCGCTCAGAGTAACCCTCGTCTCCGCATTCCATCCGGGACCCCCTGACCGAAGGCACCGTGCCTCCTAGAGGACGGCGGCTTGGGTTCTTACTGCAATTCAAGTCCTGTTCCTTCTTTGGCACGGCAGGCAGCCCCAGGCCCAGAGGAGCAGCTACGGCCTTCCTTGGTTGAGACAGTTCGCTGGATGCGGGACTCCCTCCTTCGAGCAGTTGACTCGGGGAAGGAAACGCAGGGTGACCGGTGTCTCCCGGGACTCGCCAGAAACCACAGGGATGTACGCTGAGTGTGCCCATGAACCCGGGGGCCTGCTGGAACTAGCCCTGCTTTCCCATTTGGAGGGCGGCCTTCATGCCTGCCTTGACGCTCCCTGACATTCCCGGCTCCCGACGGGCCGGTGAGCCCTGGAAGAGTGCTTCGGGGAAAATTATGAGTTTGCGCTCTCTAAACCAGGGGCTTCCGCGGCCGCGGTGGCCGTCCGCACGGCAGGCTCTAGAGCCAAAGGGAACCTCAACGTGAGAGCTGGCCTCCAGGTTAGGCCCTGAGTAGCCGCGCAGAAAGGGAGGCATGCGGCTCTTTCCGGGAGTTCTTAGTCGCTTTGCTCTCAAGGCAGTACACGCCCGGGGACTCCTAGGCCCCACGGGCGTGCAGCATTTTCCCTCCAAGGTCCCTGAGTGCCTCCAGACACCTGTGGGCCGGCTGAGCAACGTCGAGGTCCACTGGTTGATTCCCTCGGAGGACCCCCGTGCGTGCCGAGTGCTGGGCAACCACACACTGCGCGTTCCTTGAGGAGCGCTACGTCTCCAGAGCCCTCGAACGCCCTTCGGGACAACGTGGCTGGTGGGTGCGAAGTGCCCAGGAAGACCCTGTCATGGCCCTTGTGTGAGCTGCCGTGAGAGAACGCTGTGCCTGCAACACTGCGAGGCCCGCCCTCGTGCCTGAAGTCACCCTGCTCGAGGAGAAAGTCAGCATCTTAGCGTGCTGTGTGGCTCCCGGCACACCCAGCATGAAGCCATGCCTGGAAGTAAGGCCCTGGTTTGCCGTGCAGAAGCGGAGGCGTGCTGCAGTTTCCAGGAGGCGGTGGCCTCTGCTCTGCATACCTTGAACGGCAGCACAGCTTTCTGGACACCTGGGAGGCTAGCCGGGGCGCCCTGTTCCCGGCAGGAACACTGAGTAACCCCAGGCGCACCTGGGTCTGCTACGCACCATCCAGGCCCGTAGCCCCTTCGAGCCCCTCTGTGCACGCCGAGCGTAGGGAAACGCACTGCCCTCTCTTCTGGAGCAGCTTGGTTTCCTCAGCACTCGCACACGTTCACGAACACCGTTCTGCCACATCCCACATGGCGCGGAGGGCTTACGCGTTGCCCTAATCGGAGCTGCGCTCAGAGTAACCCTCGTCTCCGCATTCCATCCGGGACCCCCTGACCGAAGGCACCGTGCCTCCTAGAGGACGGCGGCTTGGGTTCTTACTGCAATTCAAGTCCTGTTCCTTCTTTGGCACGGCAGGCAGCCCCAGGCCCAGAGGAGCAGCTACGGCCTTCCTTGGTTGAGACAGTTCGCTGGATGCGGGACTCCCTCCTTCGAGCAGTTGACTCGGGGAAGGAAACGCAGGGTGACCGGTGTCTCCCGGGACTCGCCAGAAACCACAGGGATGTACGCTGAGTGTGCCCATGAACCCGGGGGCCTGCTGGAACTAGCCCTGCTTTCCCATTTGGAGGGCGGCCTTCATGCCTGCCTTGACGCTCCCTGACATTCCCGGCTCCCGACGGGCCGGTGAGCCCTGGAAGAGTGCTTCGGGGAAAATTATGAGTTTGCGCTCTCTAAACCAGGGGCTTCCGCGGCCGCGGTGGCCGTCCGCACGGCAGGCTCTAGAGCCAAAGGGAACCTCAACGTGAGAGCTGGCCTCCAGGTTAGGCCCTGAGTAGCCGCGCAGAAAGGGAGGCATGCGGCTCTTTCCGGGAGTTCTTAGTCGCTTTGCTCTCAAGGCAGTACACGCCCGGGGACTCCTAGGCCCCACGGGCGTGCAGCATTTTCCCTCCAAGGTCCCTGAGTGCCTCCAGACACCTGTGGGCCGGCTGAGCAACGTCGAGGTCCACTGGTTGATTCCCTCGGAGGACCCCCGTGCGTGCCGAGTGCTGGGCAACCACACACTGCGCGTTCCTTGAGGAGCGCTACGTCTCCAGAGCCCTCGAACGCCCTTCGGGACAACGTGGCTGGTGGGTGCGAAGTGCCCAGGAAGACCCTGTCATGGCCCTTGTGTGAGCTGCCGTGAGAGAACGCTGTGCCTGCAACACTGCGAGGCCCGCCCTCGTGCCTGAAGTCACCCTGCTCGAGGAGAAAGTCAGCATCTTAGCGTGCTGTGTGGCTCCCGGCACACCCAGCATGAAGCCATGCCTGGAAGTAAGGCCCTGGTTTGCCGTGCAGAAGCGGAGGCGTGCTGCAGTTTCCAGGAGGCGGTGGCCTCTGCTCTGCATACCTTGAACGGCAGCACAGCTTTCTGGACACCTGGGAGGCTAGCCGGGGCGCCCTGTTCCCGGCAGGAACACTGAGTAACCCCAGGCGCACCTGGGTCTGCTACGCACCATCCAGGCCCGTAGCCCCTTCGAGCCCCTCTGTGCACGCCGAGCGTAGGGAAACGCACTGCCCTCTCTTCTGGAGCAGCTTGGTTTCCTCAGCACTCGCACACGTTCACGAACACCGTTCTGCCACATCCCACATGGCGCGGAGGGCTTACGCGTTGCCCTAATCGGAGCTGCGCTCAGAGTAACCCTCGTCTCCGCATTCCATCCGGGACCCCCTGACCGAAGGCACCGTGCCTCCTAGAGGACGGCGGCTTGGGTTCTTACTGCAATTCAAGTCCTGTTCCTTCTTTGGCACGGCAGGCAGCCCCAGGCCCAGAGGAGCAGCTACGGCCTTCCTTGGTTGAGACAGTTCGCTGGATGCGGGACTCCCTCCTTCGAGCAGTTGACTCGGGGAAGGAAACGCAGGGTGACCGGTGTCTCCCGGGACTCGCCAGAAACCACAGGGATGTACGCTGAGTGTGCCCATGAACCCGGGGGCCTGCTGGAACTAGCCCTGCTTTCCCATTTGGAGGGCGGCCTTCATGCCTGCCTTGACGCTCCCTGACATTCCCGGCTCCCGACGGGCCGGTGAGCCCTGGAAGAGTGCTTCGGGGAAAATTATGAGTTTGCGCTCTCTAAACCAGGGGCTTCCGCGGCCGCGGTGGCCGTCCGCACGGCAGGCTCTAGAGCCAAAGGGAACCTCAACGTGAGAGCTGGCCTCCAGGTTAGGCCCTGAGTAGCCGCGCAGAAAGGGAGGCATGCGGCTCTTTCCGGGAGTTCTTAGTCGCTTTGCTCTCAAGGCAGTACACGCCCGGGGACTCCTAGGCCCCACGGGCGTGCAGCATTTTCCCTCCAAGGTCCCTGAGTGCCTCCAGACACCTGTGGGCCGGCTGAGCAACGTCGAGGTCCACTGGTTGATTCCCTCGGAGGACCCCCGTGCGTGCCGAGTGCTGGGCAACCACACACTGCGCGTTCCTTGAGGAGCGCTACGTCTCCAGAGCCCTCGAACGCCCTTCGGGACAACGTGGCTGGTGGGTGCGAAGTGCCCAGGAAGACCCTGTCATGGCCCTTGTGTGAGCTGCCGTGAGAGAACGCTGTGCCTGCAACACTGCGAGGCCCGCCCTCGTGCCTGAAGTCACCCTGCTCGAGGAGAAAGTCAGCATCTTAGCGTGCTGTGTGGCTCCCGGCACACCCAGCATGAAGCCATGCCTGGAAGTAAGGCCCTGGTTTGCCGTGCAGAAGCGGAGGCGTGCTGCAGTTTCCAGGAGGCGGTGGCCTCTGCTCTGCATACCTTGAACGGCAGCACAGCTTTCTGGACACCTGGGAGGCTAGCCGGGGCGCCCTGTTCCCGGCAGGAACACTGAGTAACCCCAGGCGCACCTGGGTCTGCTACGCACCATCCAGGCCCGTAGCCCCTTCGAGCCCCTCTGTGCACGCCGAGCGTAGGGAAACGCACTGCCCTCTCTTCTGGAGCAGCTTGGTTTCCTCAGCACTCGCACACGTTCACGAACACCGTTCTGCCACATCCCACATGGCGCGGAGGGCTTACGCGTTGCCCTAATCGGAGCTGCGCTCAGAGTAACCCTCGTCTCCGCATTCCATCCGGGACCCCCTGACCGAAGGCACCGTGCCTCCTAGAGGACGGCGGCTTGGGTTCTTACTGCAATTCAAGTCCTGTTCCTTCTTTGGCACGGCAGGCAGCCCCAGGCCCAGAGGAGCAGCTACGGCCTTCCTTGGTTGAGACAGTTCGCTGGATGCGGGACTCCCTCCTTCGAGCAGTTGACTCGGGGAAGGAAACGCAGGGTGACCGGTGTCTCCCGGGACTCGCCAGAAACCACAGGGATGTACGCTGAGTGTGCCCATGAACCCGGGGGCCTGCTGGAACTAGCCCTGCTTTCCCATTTGGAGGGCGGCCTTCATGCCTGCCTTGACGCTCCCTGACATTCCCGGCTCCCGACGGGCCGGTGAGCCCTGGAAGAGTGCTTCGGGGAAAATTATGAGTTTGCGCTCTCTAAACCAGGGGCTTCCACGGCCGCGGTGGCCGTCCGCACGGCAGGCTCTAGAGCCAAAGGGAACCTCAACGTGAGAGCTGGCCTCCAGGTTAGGCCCTGAGTAGCCGCGCAGAAAGGGAGGCATGCGGCTCTTTCCGGGAGTTCTTAGTCGCTTTGCTCTCAAGGCAGTACACGCCCGGGGACTCCTAGGCCCCACGGGCGTGCAGCATTTTCCCTCCAAGGTCCCTGAGTGCCTCCAGACACCTGTGGGCCGGCTGAGCAACGTCGAGGTCCACTGGTTGATTCCCTCGGAGGACCCCCGTGCGTGCCGAGTGCTGGGCAACCACACACTGCGCGTTCCTTGAGGAGCGCTACGTCTCCAGAGCCCTCGAACGCCCTTCGGGACAACGTGGCTGGTGGGTGCGAAGTGCCCAGGAAGACCCTGTCATGGCCCTTGTGTGAGCTGCCGTGAGAGAACGCTGTGCCTGCAACACTGCGAGGCCCGCCCTCGTGCCTGAAGTCACCCTGCTCGAGGAGAAAGTCAGCATCTTAGCGTGCTGTGTGGCTCCCGGCACACCCAGCATGAAGCCATGCCTGGAAGTAAGGCCCTGGTTTGCCGTGCAGAAGCGGAGGCGTGCTGCAGTTTCCAGGAGGCGGTGGCCTCTGCTCTGCATACCTTGAACGGCAGCACAGCTTTCTGGACACCTGGGAGGCTAGCCGGGGCGCCCTGTTCCCGGCAGGAACACTGAGTAACCCCAGGCGCACCTGGGTCTGCTACGCACCATCCAGGCCCGTAGCCCCTTCGAGCCCCTCTGTGCACGCCGAGCGTAGGGAAACGCACTGCCCTCTCTTCTGGAGCAGCTTGGTTTCCTCAGCACTCGCACACGTTCACGAACACCGTTCTGCCACATCCCACATGGCGCGGAGGGCTTACGCGTTGCCCTAATCGGAGCTGCGCTCAGAGTAACCCTCGTCTCCGCATTCCATCCGGGACCCCCTGACCGAAGGCACCGTGCCTCCTAGAGGACGGCGGCTTGGGTTCTTACTGCAATTCAAGTCCTGTTCCTTCTTTGGCACGGCAGGCAGCCCCAGGCCCAGAGGAGCAGCTACGGCCTTCCTTGGTTGAGACAGTTCGCTGGATGCGGGACTCCCTCCTTCGAGCAGTTGACTCGGGGAAGGAAACGCAGGGTGACCGGTGTCTCCCGGGACTCGCCAGAAACCACAGGGATGTACGCTGAGTGTGCCCATGAACCCGGGGGCCTGCTGGAACTAGCCCTGCTTTCCCATTTGGAGGGCGGCCTTCATGCCTGCCTTGACGCTCCCTGACATTCCCGGCTCCCGACGGGCCGGTGAGCCCTGGAAGAGTGCTTCGGGGAAAATTATGAGTTTGCGCTCTCTAAACCAGGGGCTTCCGCGGCCGCGGTGGCCGTCCGCACGGCAGGCTCTAGAGCCAAAGGGAACCTCAACGTGAGAGCTGGCCTCCAGGTTAGGCCCTGAGTAGCCGCGCAGAAAGGGAGGCATGCGGCTCTTTCCGGGAGTTCTTAGTCGCTTTGCTCTCAAGGCAGTACACGCCCGGGGACTCCTAGGCCCCACGGGCGTGCAGCATTTTCCCTCCAAGGTCCCTGAGTGCCTCCAGACACCTGTGGGCCGGCTGAGCAACGTCGAGGTCCACTGGTTGATTCCCTCGGAGGACCCCCGTGCGTGCCGAGTGCTGGGCAACCACACACTGCGCGTTCCTTGAGGAGCGCTACGTCTCCAGAGCCCTCGAACGCCCTTCGGGACAACGTGGCTGGTGGGTGCGAAGTGCCCAGGAAGACCCTGTCATGGCCCTTGTGTGAGCTGCCGTGAGAGAACGCTGTGCCTGCAACACTGCGAGGCCCGCCCTCGTGCCTGAAGTCACCCTGCTCGAGGAGAAAGTCAGCATCTTAGCGTGCTGTGTGGCTCCCGGCACACCCAGCATGAAGCCATGCCTGGAAGTAAGGCCCTGGTTTGCCGTGCAGAAGCGGAGGCGTGCTGCAGTTTCCAGGAGGCGGTGGCCTCTGCTCTGCATACCTTGAACGGCAGCACAGCTTTCTGGACACCTGGGAGGCTAGCCGGGGCGCCCTGTTCCCGGCAGGAACACTGAGTAACCCCAGGCGCACCTGGGTCTGCTACGCACCATCCAGGCCCGTAGCCCCTTCGAGCCCCTCTGTGCACGCCGAGCGTAGGGAAACGCACTGCCCTCTCTTCTGGAGCAGCTTGGTTTCCTCAGCACTCGCACACGTTCACGAACACCGTTCTGCCACATCCCACATGGCGCGGAGGGCTTACGCGTTGCCCTAATCGGAGCTGCGCTCAGAGTAACCCTCGTCTCCGCATTCCATCCGGGACCCCCTGACCGAAGGCACCGTGCCTCCTAGAGGACGGCGGCTTGGGTTCTTACTGCAATTCAAGTCCTGTTCCTTCTTTGGCACGGCAGGCAGCCCCAGGCCCAGAGGAGCAGCTACGGCCTTCCTTGGTTGAGACAGTTCGCTGGATGCGGGACTCCCTCCTTCGAGCAGTTGACTCGGGGAAGGAAACGCAGGGTGACCGGTGTCTCCCGGGACTCGCCAGAAACCACAGGGATGTACGCTGAGTGTGCCCATGAACCCGGGGGCCTGCTGGAACTAGCCCTGCTTTCCCATTTGGAGGGCGGCCTTCATGCCTGCCTTGACGCTCCCTGACATTCCCGGCTCCCGACGGGCCGGTGAGCCCTGGAAGAGTGCTTCGGGGAAAATTATGAGTTTGCGCTCTCTAAACCAGGGGCTTCCGCGGCCGCGGTGGCCGTCCGCACGGCAGGCTCTAGAGCCAAAGGGAACCTCAACGTGAGAGCTGGCCTCCAGGTTAGGCCCTGAGTAGCCGCGCAGAAAGGGAGGCATGCGGCTCTTTCCGGGAGTTCTTAGTCGCTTTGCTCTCAAGGCAGTACACGCCCGGGGACTCCTAGGCCCCACGGGCGTGCAGCATTTTCCCTCCAAGGTCCCTGAGTGCCTCCAGACACCTGTGGGCCGGCTGAGCAACGTCGAGGTCCACTGGTTGATTCCCTCGGAGGACCCCCGTGCGTGCCGAGTGCTGGGCAACCACACACTGCGCGTTCCTTGAGGAGCGCTACGTCTCCAGAGCCCTCGAACGCCCTTCGGGACAACGTGGCTGGTGGGTGCGAAGTGCCCAGGAAGACCCTGTCATGGCCCTTGTGTGAGCTGCCGTGAGAGAACGCTGTGCCTGCAACACTGCGAGGCCCGCCCTCGTGCCTGAAGTCACCCTGCTCGAGGAGAAAGTCAGCATCTTAGCGTGCTGTGTGGCTCCCGGCACACCCAGCATGAAGCCATGCCTGGAAGTAAGGCCCTGGTTTGCCGTGCAGAAGCGGAGGCGTGCTGCAGTTTCCAGGAGGCGGTGGCCTCTGCTCTGCATACCTTGAACGGCAGCACAGCTTTCTGGACACCTGGGAGGCTAGCCGGGGCGCCCTGTTCCCGGCAGGAACACTGAGTAACCCCAGGCGCACCTGGGTCTGCTACGCACCATCCAGGCCCGTAGCCCCTTCGAGCCCCTCTGTGCACGCCGAGCGTAGGGAAACGCACTGCCCTCTCTTCTGGAGCAGCTTGGTTTCCTCAGCACTCGCACACGTTCACGAACACCGTTCTGCCACATCCCACATGGCGCGGAGGGCTTACGCGTTGCCCTAATCGGAGCTGCGCTCAGAGTAACCCTCGTCTCCGCATTCCATCCGGGACCCCCTGACCGAAGGCACCGTGCCTCCTAGAGGACGGCGGCTTGGGTTCTTACTGCAATTCAAGTCCTGTTCCTTCTTTGGCACGGCAGGCAGCCCCAGGCCCAGAGGAGCAGCTACGGCCTTCCTTGGTTGAGACAGTTCGCTGGATGCGGGACTCCCTCCTTCGAGCAGTTGACTCGGGGAAGGAAACGCAGGGTGACCGGTGTCTCCCGGGACTCGCCAGAAACCACAGGGATGTACGCTGAGTGTGCCCATGAACCCGGGGGCCTGCTGGAACTAGCCCTGCTTTCCCATTTGGAGGGCGGCCTTCATGCCTGCCTTGACGCTCCCTGACATTCCCGGCTCCCGACGGGCCGGTGAGCCCTGGAAGAGTGCTTCGGGGAAAATTATGAGTTTGCGCTCTCTAAACCAGGGGCTTCCGCGGCCGCGGTGGCCGTCCGCACGGCAGGCTCTAGAGCCAAAGGGAACCTCAACGTGAGAGCTGGCCTCCAGGTTAGGCCCTGAGTAGCCGCGCAGAAAGGGAGGCATGCGGCTCTTTCCGGGAGTTCTTAGTCGCTTTGCTCTCAAGGCAGTACACGCCCGGGGACTCCTAGGCCCCACGGGCGTGCAGCATTTTCCCTCCAAGGTCCCTGAGTGCCTCCAGACACCTGTGGGCCGGCTGAGCAACGTCGAGGTCCACTGGTTGATTCCCTCGGAGGACCCCCGTGCGTGCCGAGTGCTGGGCAACCACACACTGCGCGTTCCTTGAGGAGCGCTACGTCTCCAGAGCCCTCGAACGCCCTTCGGGACAACGTGGCTGGTGGGTGCGAAGTGCCCAGGAAGACCCTGTCATGGCCCTTGTGTGAGCTGCCGTGAGAGAACGCTGTGCCTGCAACACTGCGAGGCCCGCCCTCGTGCCTGAAGTCACCCTGCTCGAGGAGAAAGTCAGCATCTTAGCGTGCTGTGTGGCTCCCGGCACACCCAGCATGAAGCCATGCCTGGAAGTAAGGCCCTGGTTTGCCGTGCAGAAGCGGAGGCGTGCTGCAGTTTCCAGGAGGCGGTGGCCTCTGCTCTGCATACCTTGAACGGCAGCACAGCTTTCTGGACACCTGGGAGGCTAGCCGGGGCGCCCTGTTCCCGGCAGGAACACTGAGTAACCCCAGGCGCACCTGGGTCTGCTACGCACCATCCAGGCCCGTAGCCCCTTCGAGCCCCTCTGTGCACGCCGAGCGTAGGGAAACGCACTGCCCTCTCTTCTGGAGCAGCTTGGTTTCCTCAGCACTCGCACACGTTCACGAACACCGTTCTGCCACATCCCACATGGCGCGGAGGGCTTACGCGTTGCCCTAATCGGAGCTGCGCTCAGAGTAACCCTCGTCTCCGCATTCCATCCGGGACCCCCTGACCGAAGGCACCGTGCCTCCTAGAGGACGGCGGCTTGGGTTCTTACTGCAATTCAAGTCCTGTTCCTTCTTTGGCACGGCAGGCAGCCCCAGGCCCAGAGGAGCAGCTACGGCCTTCCTTGGTTGAGACAGTTCGCTGGATGCGGGACTCCCTCCTTCGAGCAGTTGACTCGGGGAAGGAAACGCAGGGTGACCGGTGTCTCCCGGGACTCGCCAGAAACCACAGGGATGTACGCTGAGTGTGCCCATGAACCCGGGGGCCTGCTGGAACTAGCCCTGCTTTCCCATTTGGAGGGCGGCCTTCATGCCTGCCTTGACGCTCCCTGACATTCCCGGCTCCCGACGGGCCGGTGAGCCCTGGAAGAGTGCTTCGGGGAAAATTATGAGTTTGCGCTCTCTAAACCAGGGGCTTCCGCGGCCGCGGTGGCCGTCCGCACGGCAGGCTCTAGAGCCAAAGGGAACCTCAACGTGAGAGCTGGCCTCCAGGTTAGGCCCTGAGTAGCCGCGCAGAAAGGGAGGCATGCGGCTCTTTCCGGGAGTTCTTAGTCGCTTTGCTCTCAAGGCAGTACACGCCCGGGGACTCCTAGGCCCCACGGGCGTGCAGCATTTTCCCTCCAAGGTCCCTGAGTGCCTCCAGACACCTGTGGGCCGGCTGAGCAACGTCGAGGTCCACTGGTTGATTCCCTCGGAGGACCCCCGTGCGTGCCGAGTGCTGGGCAACCACACACTGCGCGTTCCTTGAGGAGCGCTACGTCTCCAGAGCCCTCGAACGCCCTTCGGGACAACGTGGCTGGTGGGTGCGAAGTGCCCAGGAAGACCCTGTCATGGCCCTTGTGTGAGCTGCCGTGAGAGAACGCTGTGCCTGCAACACTGCGAGGCCCGCCCTCGTGCCTGAAGTCACCCTGCTCGAGGAGAAAGTCAGCATCTTAGCGTGCTGTGTGGCTCCCGGCACACCCAGCATGAAGCCATGCCTGGAAGTAAGGCCCTGGTTTGCCGTGCAGAAGCGGAGGCGTGCTGCAGTTTCCAGGAGGCGGTGGCCTCTGCTCTGCATACCTTGAACGGCAGCACAGCTTTCTGGACACCTGGGAGGCTAGCCGGGGCGCCCTGTTCCCGGCAGGAACACTGAGTAACCCCAGGCGCACCTGGGTCTGCTACGCACCATCCAGGCCCGTAGCCCCTTCGAGCCCCTCTGTGCACGCCGAGCGTAGGGAAACGCACTGCCCTCTCTTCTGGAGCAGCTTGGTTTCCTCAGCACTCGCACACGTTCACGAACACCGTTCTGCCACATCCCACATGGCGCGGAGGGCTTACGCGTTGCCCTAATCGGAGCTGCGCTCAGAGTAACCCTCGTCTCCGCATTCCATCCGGGACCCCCTGACCGAAGGCACCGTGCCTCCTAGAGGACGGCGGCTTGGGTTCTTACTGCAATTCAAGTCCTGTTCCTTCTTTGGCACGGCAGGCAGCCCCAGGCCCAGAGGAGCAGCTACGGCCTTCCTTGGTTGAGACAGTTCGCTGGATGCGGGACTCCCTCCTTCGAGCAGTTGACTCGGGGAAGGAAACGCAGGGTGACCGGTGTCTCCCGGGACTCGCCAGAAACCACAGGGATGTACGCTGAGTGTGCCCATGAACCCGGGGGCCTGCTGGAACTAGCCCTGCTTTCCCATTTGGAGGGCGGCCTTCATGCCTGCCTTGACGCTCCCTGACATTCCCGGCTCCCGACGGGCCGGTGAGCCCTGGAAGAGTGCTTCGGGGAAAATTATGAGTTTGCGCTCTCTAAACCAGGGGCTTCCGCGGCCGCGGTGGCCGTCCGCACGGCAGGCTCTAGAGCCAAAGGGAACCTCAACGTGAGAGCTGGCCTCCAGGTTAGGCCCTGAGTAGCCGCGCAGAAAGGGAGGCATGCGGCTCTTTCCGGGAGTTCTTAGTCGCTTTGCTCTCAAGGCAGTACACGCCCGGGGACTCCTAGGCCCCACGGGCGTGCAGCATTTTCCCTCCAAGGTCCCTGAGTGCCTCCAGACACCTGTGGGCCGGCTGAGCAACGTCGAGGTCCACTGGTTGATTCCCTCGGAGGACCCCCGTGCGTGCCGAGTGCTGGGCAACCACACACTGCGCGTTCCTTGAGGAGCGCTACGTCTCCAGAGCCCTCGAACGCCCTTCGGGACAACGTGGCTGGTGGGTGCGAAGTGCCCAGGAAGACCCTGTCATGGCCCTTGTGTGAGCTGCCGTGAGAGAACGCTGTGCCTGCAACACTGCGAGGCCCGCCCTCGTGCCTGAAGTCACCCTGCTCGAGGAGAAAGTCAGCATCTTAGCGTGCTGTGTGGCTCCCGGCACACCCAGCATGAAGCCATGCCTGGAAGTAAGGCCCTGGTTTGCCGTGCAGAAGCGGAGGCGTGCTGCAGTTTCCAGGAGGCGGTGGCCTCTGCTCTGCATACCTTGAACGGCAGCACAGCTTTCTGGACACCTGGGAGGCTAGCCGGGGCGCCCTGTTCCCGGCAGGAACACTGAGTAACCCCAGGCGCACCTGGGTCTGCTACGCACCATCCAGGCCCGTAGCCCCTTCGAGCCCCTCTGTGCACGCCGAGCGTAGGGAAACGCACTGCCCTCTCTTCTGGAGCAGCTTGGTTTCCTCAGCACTCGCACACGTTCACGAACACCGTTCTGCCACATCCCACATGGCGCGGAGGGCTTACGCGTTGCCCTAATCGGAGCTGCGCTCAGAGTAACCCTCGTCTCCGCATTCCATCCGGGACCCCCTGACCGAAGGCACCGTGCCTCCTAGAGGACGGCGGCTTGGGTTCTTACTGCAATTCAAGTCCTGTTCCTTCTTTGGCACGGCAGGCAGCCCCAGGCCCAGAGGAGCAGCTACGGCCTTCCTTGGTTGAGACAGTTCGCTGGATGCGGGACTCCCTCCTTCGAGCAGTTGACTCGGGGAAGGAAACGCAGGGTGACCGGTGTCTCCCGGGACTCGCCAGAAACCACAGGGATGTACGCTGAGTGTGCCCATGAACCCGGGGGCCTGCTGGAACTAGCCCTGCTTTCCCATTTGGAGGGCGGCCTTCATGCCTGCCTTGACGCTCCCTGACATTCCCGGCTCCCGACGGGCCGGTGAGCCCTGGAAGAGTGCTTCGGGGAAAATTATGAGTTTGCGCTCTCTAAACCAGGGGCTTCCGCGGCCGCGGTGGCCGTCCGCACGGCAGGCTCTAGAGCCAAAGGGAACCTCAACGTGAGAGCTGGCCTCCAGGTTAGGCCCTGAGTAGCCGCGCAGAAAGGGAGGCATGCGGCTCTTTCCGGGAGTTCTTAGTCGCTTTGCTCTCAAGGCAGTACACGCCCGGGGACTCCTAGGCCACACGGGCGTGCAGCATTTTCCCTCCAAGGTCCCTGAGTGCCTCCAGACACCTGTGGGCCGGCTGAGCAACGTCGAGGTCCACTGGTTGATTCCCTCGGAGGACCCCCGTGCGTGCCGAGTGCTGGGCAACCACACACTGCGCGTTCCTTGAGGAGCGCTACGTCTCCAGAGCCCTCGAACGCCCTTCGGGACAACGTGGCTGGTGGGTGCGAAGTGCCCAGGAAGACCCTGTCATGGCCCTTGTGTGAGCTGCCGTGAGAGAACGCTGTGCCTGCAACACTGCGAGGCCCGCCCTCGTGCCTGAAGTCACCCTGCTCGAGGAGAAAGTCAGCATCTTAGCGTGCTGTGTGGCTCCCGGCACACCCAGCATGAAGCCATGCCTGGAAGTAAGGCCCTGGTTTGCCGTGCAGAAGCGGAGGCGTGCTGCAGTTTCCAGGAGGCGGTGGCCTCTGCTCTGCATACCTTGAACGGCAGCACAGCTTTCTGGACACCTGGGAGGCTAGCCGGGGCGCCCTGTTCCCGGCAGGAACACTGAGTAACCCCAGGCGCACCTGGGTCTGCTACGCACCATCCAGGCCCGTAGCCCCTTCGAGCCCCTCTGTGCACGCCGAGCGTAGGGAAACGCACTGCCCTCTCTTCTGGAGCAGCTTGGTTTCCTCAGCACTCGCACACGTTCACGAACACCGTTCTGCCACATCCCACATGGCGCGGAGGGCTTACGCGTTGCCCTAATCGGAGCTGCGCTCAGAGTAACCCTCGTCTCCGCATTCCATCCGGGACCCCCTGACCGAAGGCACCGTGCCTCCTAGAGGACGGCGGCTTGGGTTCTTACTGCAATTCAAGTCCTGTTCCTTCTTTGGCACGGCAGGCAGCCCCAGGCCCAGAGGAGCAGCTACGGCCTTCCTTGGTTGAGACAGTTCGCTGGATGCGGGACTCCCTCCTTCGAGCAGTTGACTCGGGGAAGGAAACGCAGGGTGACCGGTGTCTCCCGGGACTCGCCAGAAACCACAGGGATGTACGCTGAGTGTGCCCATGAACCCGGGGGCCTGCTGGAACTAGCCCTGCTTTCCCATTTGGAGGGCGGCCTTCATGCCTGCCTTGACGCTCCCTGACATTCCCGGCTCCCGACGGGCCGGTGAGCCCTGGAAGAGTGCTTCGGGGAAAATTATGAGTTTGCGCTCTCTAAACCAGGGGCTTCCGCGGCCGCGGTGGCCGTCCGCACGGCAGGCTCTAGAGCCAAAGGGAACCTCAACGTGAGAGCTGGCCTCCAGGTTAGGCCCTGAGTAGCCGCGCAGAAAGGGAGGCATGCGGCTCTTTCCGGGAGTTCTTAGTCGCTTTGCTCTCAAGGCAGTACACGCCCGGGGACTCCTAGGCCCCACGGGCGTGCAGCATTTTCCCTCCAAGGTCCCTGAGTGCCTCCAGACACCTGTGGGCCGGCTGAGCAACGTCGAGGTCCACTGGTTGATTCCCTCGGAGGACCCCCGTGCGTGCCGAGTGCTGGGCAACCACACACTGCGCGTTCCTTGAGGAGCGCTACGTCTCCAGAGCCCTCGAACGCCCTTCGGGACAACGTGGCTGGTGGGTGCGAAGTGCCCAGGAAGACCCTGTCATGGCCCTTGTGTGAGCTGCCGTGAGAGAACGCTGTGCCTGCAACACTGCGAGGCCCGCCCTCGTGCCTGAAGTCACCCTGCTCGAGGAGAAAGTCAGCATCTTAGCGTGCTGTGTGGCTCCCGGCACACCCAGCATGAAGCCATGCCTGGAAGTAAGGCCCTGGTTTGCCGTGCAGAAGCGGAGGCGTGCTGCAGTTTCCAGGAGGCGGTGGCCTCTGCTCTGCATACCTTGAACGGCAGCACAGCTTTCTGGACACCTGGGAGGCTAGCCGGGGCGCCCTGTTCCCGGCAGGAACACTGAGTAACCCCAGGCGCACCTGGGTCTGCTACGCACCATCCAGGCCCGTAGCCCCTTCGAGCCCCTCTGTGCACGCCGAGCGTAGGGAAACGCACTGCCCTCTCTTCTGGAGCAGCTTGGTTTCCTCAGCACTCGCACACGTTCACGAACACCGTTCTGCCACATCCCACATGGCGCGGAGGGCTTACGCGTTGCCCTAATCGGAGCTGCGCTCAGAGTAACCCTCGTCTCCGCATTCCATCCGGGACCCCCTGACCGAAGGCACCGTGCCTCCTAGAGGACGGCGGCTTGGGTTCTTACTGCAATTCAAGTCCTGTTCCTTCTTTGGCACGGCAGGCAGCCCCAGGCCCAGAGGAGCAGCTACGGCCTTCCTTGGTTGAGACAGTTCGCTGGATGCGGGACTCCCTCCTTCGAGCAGTTGACTCGGGGAAGGAAACGCAGGGTGACCGGTGTCTCCCGGGACTCGCCAGAAACCACAGGGATGTACGCTGAGTGTGCCCATGAACCCGGGGGCCTGCTGGAACTAGCCCTGCTTTCCCATTTGGAGGGCGGCCTTCATGCCTGCCTTGACGCTCCCTGACATTCCCGGCTCCCGACGGGCCGGTGAGCCCTGGAAGAGTGCTTCGGGGAAAATTATGAGTTTGCGCTCTCTAAACCAGGGGCTTCCGCGGCCGCGGTGGCCGTCCGCACGGCAGGCTCTAGAGCCAAAGGGAACCTCAACGTGAGAGCTGGCCTCCAGGTTAGGCCCTGAGTAGCCGCGCAGAAAGGGAGGCATGCGGCTCTTTCCGGGAGTTCTTAGTCGCTTTGCTCTCAAGGCAGTACACGCCCGGGGACTCCTAGGCCCCACGGGCGTGCAGCATTTTCCCTCCAAGGTCCCTGAGTGCCTCCAGACACCTGTGGGCCGGCTGAGCAACGTCGAGGTCCACTGGTTGATTCCCTCGGAGGACCCCCGTGCGTGCCGAGTGCTGGGCAACCACACACTGCGCGTTCCTTGAGGAGCGCTACGTCTCCAGAGCCCTCGAACGCCCTTCGGGACAACGTGGCTGGTGGGTGCGAAGTGCCCAGGAAGACCCTGTCATGGCCCTTGTGTGAGCTGCCGTGAGAGAACGCTGTGCCTGCAACACTGCGAGGCCCGCCCTCGTGCCTGAAGTCACCCTGCTCGAGGAGAAAGTCAGCATCTTAGCGTGCTGTGTGGCTCCCGGCACACCCAGCATGAAGCCATGCCTGGAAGTAAGGCCCTGGTTTGCCGTGCAGAAGCGGAGGCGTGCTGCAGTTTCCAGGAGGCGGTGGCCTCTGCTCTGCATACCTTGAACGGCAGCACAGCTTTCTGGACACCTGGGAGGCTAGCCGGGGCGCCCTGTTCCCGGCAGGAACACTGAGTAACCCCAGGCGCACCTGGGTCTGCTACGCACCATCCAGGCCCGTAGCCCCTTCGAGCCCCTCTGTGCACGCCGAGCGTAGGGAAACGCACTGCCCTCTCTTCTGGAGCAGCTTGGTTTCCTCAGCACTCGCACACGTTCACGAACACCGTTCTGCCACATCCCACATGGCGCGGAGGGCTTACGCGTTGCCCTAATCGGAGCTGCGCTCAGAGTAACCCTCGTCTCCGCATTCCATCCGGGACCCCCTGACCGAAGGCACCGTGCCTCCTAGAGGACGGCGGCTTGGGTTCTTACTGCAATTCAAGTCCTGTTCCTTCTTTGGCACGGCAGGCAGCCCCAGGCCCAGAGGAGCAGCTACGGCCTTCCTTGGTTGAGACAGTTCGCTGGATGCGGGACTCCCTCCTTCGAGCAGTTGACTCGGGGAAGGAAACGCAGGGTGACCGGTGTCTCCCGGGACTCGCCAGAAACCACAGGGATGTACGCTGAGTGTGCCCATGAACCCGGGGGCCTGCTGGAACTAGCCCTGCTTTCCCATTTGGAGGGCGGCCTTCATGCCTGCCTTGACGCTCCCTGACATTCCCGGCTCCCGACGGGCCGGTGAGCCCTGGAAGAGTGCTTCGGGGAAAATTATGAGTTTGCGCTCTCTAAACCAGGGGCTTCCGCGGCCGCGGTGGCCGTCCGCACGGCAGGCTCTAGAGCCAAAGGGAACCTCAACGTGAGAGCTGGCCTCCAGGTTAGGCCCTGAGTAGCCGCGCAGAAAGGGAGGCATGCGGCTCTTTCCGGGAGTTCTTAGTCGCTTTGCTCTCAAGGCAGTACACGCCCGGGGACTCCTAGGCCCCACGGGCGTGCAGCATTTTCCCTCCAAGGTCCCTGAGTGCCTCCAGACACCTGTGGGCCGGCTGAGCAACGTCGAGGTCCACTGGTTGATTCCCTCGGAGGACCCCCGTGCGTGCCGAGTGCTGGGCAACCACACACTGCGCGTTCCTTGAGGAGCGCTACGTCTCCAGAGCCCTCGAACGCCCTTCGGGACAACGTGGCTGGTGGGTGCGAAGTGCCCAGGAAGACCCTGTCATGGCCCTTGTGTGAGCTGCCGTGAGAGAACGCTGTGCCTGCAACACTGCGAGGCCCGCCCTCGTGCCTGAAGTCACCCTGCTCGAGGAGAAAGTCAGCATCTTAGCGTGCTGTGTGGCTCCCGGCACACCCAGCATGAAGCCATGCCTGGAAGTAAGGCCCTGGTTTGCCGTGCAGAAGCGGAGGCGTGCTGCAGTTTCCAGGAGGCGGTGGCCTCTGCTCTGCATACCTTGAACGGCAGCACAGCTTTCTGGACACCTGGGAGGCTAGCCGGGGCGCCCTGTTCCCGGCAGGAACACTGAGTAACCCCAGGCGCACCTGGGTCTGCTACGCACCATCCAGGCCCGTAGCCCCTTCGAGCCCCTCTGTGCACGCCGAGCGTAGGGAAACGCACTGCCCTCTCTTCTGGAGCAGCTTGGTTTCCTCAGCACTCGCACACGTTCACGAACACCGTTCTGCCACATCCCACATGGCGCGGAGGGCTTACGCGTTGCCCTAATCGGAGCTGCGCTCAGAGTAACCCTCGTCTCCGCATTCCATCCGGGACCCCCTGACCGAAGGCACCGTGCCTCCTAGAGGACGGCGGCTTGGGTTCTTACTGCAATTCAAGTCCTGTTCCTTCTTTGGCACGGCAGGCAGCCCCAGGCCCAGAGGAGCAGCTACGGCCTTCCTTGGTTGAGACAGTTCGCTGGATGCGGGACTCCCTCCTTCGAGCAGTTGACTCGGGGAAGGAAACGCAGGGTGACCGGTGTCTCCCGGGACTCGCCAGAAACCACAGGGATGTACGCTGAGTGTGCCCATGAACCCGGGGGCCTGCTGGAACTAGCCCTGCTTTCCCATTTGGAGGGCGGCCTTCATGCCTGCCTTGACGCTCCCTGACATTCCCGGCTCCCGACGGGCCGGTGAGCCCTGGAAGAGTGCTTCGGGGAAAATTATGAGTTTGCGCTCTCTAAACCAGGGGCTTCCGCGGCCGCGGTGGCCGTCCGCACGGCAGGCTCTAGAGCCAAAGGGAACCTCAACGTGAGAGCTGGCCTCCAGGTTAGGCCCTGAGTAGCCGCGCAGAAAGGGAGGCATGCGGCTCTTTCCGGGAGTTCTTAGTCGCTTTGCTCTCAAGGCAGTACACGCCCGGGGACTCCTAGGCCCCACGGGCGTGCAGCATTTTCCCTCCAAGGTCCCTGAGTGCCTCCAGACACCTGTGGGCCGGCTGAGCAACGTCGAGGTCCACTGGTTGATTCCCTCGGAGGACCCCCGTGCGTGCCGAGTGCTGGGCAACCACACACTGCGCGTTCCTTGAGGAGCGCTACGTCTCCAGAGCCCTCGAACGCCCTTCGGGACAACGTGGCTGGTGGGTGCGAAGTGCCCAGGAAGACCCTGTCATGGCCCTTGTGTGAGCTGCCGTGAGAGAACGCTGTGCCTGCAACACTGCGAGGCCCGCCCTCGTGCCTGAAGTCACCCTGCTCGAGGAGAAAGTCAGCATCTTAGCGTGCTGTGTGGCTCCCGGCACACCCAGCATGAAGCCATGCCTGGAAGTAAGGCCCTGGTTTGCCGTGCAGAAGCGGAGGCGTGCTGCAGTTTCCAGGAGGCGGTGGCCTCTGCTCTGCATACCTTGAACGGCAGCACAGCTTTCTGGACACCTGGGAGGCTAGCCGGGGCGCCCTGTTCCCGGCAGGAACACTGAGTAACCCCAGGCGCACCTGGGTCTGCTACGCACCATCCAGGCCCGTAGCCCCTTCGAGCCCCTCTGTGCACGCCGAGCGTAGGGAAACGCACTGCCCTCTCTTCTGGAGCAGCTTGGTTTCCTCAGCACTCGCACACGTTCACGAACACCGTTCTGCCACATCCCACATGGCGCGGAGGGCTTACGCGTTGCCCTAATCGGAGCTGCGCTCAGAGTAACCCTCGTCTCCGCATTCCATCCGGGACCCCCTGACCGAAGGCACCGTGCCTCCTAGAGGACGGCGGCTTGGGTTCTTACTGCAATTCAAGTCCTGTTCCTTCTTTGGCACGGCAGGCAGCCCCAGGCCCAGAGGAGCAGCTACGGCCTTCCTTGGTTGAGACAGTTCGCTGGATGCGGGACTCCCTCCTTCGAGCAGTTGACTCGGGGAAGGAAACGCAGGGTGACCGGTGTCTCCCGGGACTCGCCAGAAACCACAGGGATGTACGCTGAGTGTGCCCATGAACCCGGGGGCCTGCTGGAACTAGCCCTGCTTTCCCATTTGGAGGGCGGCCTTCATGCCTGCCTTGACGCTCCCTGACATTCCCGGCTCCCGACGGGCCGGTGAGCCCTGGAAGAGTGCTTCGGGGAAAATTATGAGTTTGCGCTCTCTAAACCAGGGGCTTCCGCGGCCGCGGTGGCCGTCCGCACGGCAGGCTCTAGAGCCAAAGGGAACCTCAACGTGAGAGCTGGCCTCCAGGTTAGGCCCTGAGTAGCCGCGCAGAAAGGGAGGCATGCGGCTCTTTCCGGGAGTTCTTAGTCGCTTTGCTCTCAAGGCAGTACACGCCCGGGGACTCCTAGGCCCCACGGGCGTGCAGCATTTTCCCTCCAAGGTCCCTGAGTGCCTCCAGACACCTGTGGGCCGGCTGAGCAACGTCGAGGTCCACTGGTTGATTCCCTCGGAGGACCCCCGTGCGTGCCGAGTGCTGGGCAACCACACACTGCGCGTTCCTTGAGGAGCGCTACGTCTCCAGAGCCCTCGAACGCCCTTCGGGACAACGTGGCTGGTGGGTGCGAAGTGCCCAGGAAGACCCTGTCATGGCCCTTGTGTGAGCTGCCGTGAGAGAACGCTGTGCCTGCAACACTGCGAGGCCCGCCCTCGTGCCTGAAGTCACCCTGCTCGAGGAGAAAGTCAGCATCTTAGCGTGCTGTGTGGCTCCCGGCACACCCAGCATGAAGCCATGCCTGGAAGTAAGGCCCTGGTTTGCCGTGCAGAAGCGGAGGCGTGCTGCAGTTTCCAGGAGGCGGTGGCCTCTGCTCTGCATACCTTGAACGGCAGCACAGCTTTCTGGACACCTGGGAGGCTAGCCGGGGCGCCCTGTTCCCGGCAGGAACACTGAGTAACCCCAGGCGCACCTGGGTCTGCTACGCACCATCCAGGCCCGTAGCCCCTTCGAGCCCCTCTGTGCACGCCGAGCGTAGGGAAACGCACTGCCCTCTCTTCTGGAGCAGCTTGGTTTCCTCAGCACTCGCACACGTTCACGAACACCGTTCTGCCACATCCCACATGGCGCGGAGGGCTTACGCGTTGCCCTAATCGGAGCTGCGCTCAGAGTAACCCTCGTCTCCGCATTCCATCCGGGACCCCCTGACCGAAGGCACCGTGCCTCCTAGAGGACGGCGGCTTGGGTTCTTACTGCAATTCAAGTCCTGTTCCTTCTTTGGCACGGCAGGCAGCCCCAGGCCCAGAGGAGCAGCTACGGCCTTCCTTGGTTGAGACAGTTCGCTGGATGCGGGACTCCCTCCTTCGAGCAGTTGACTCGGGGAAGGAAACGCAGGGTGACCGGTGTCTCCCGGGACTCGCCAGAAACCACAGGGATGTACGCTGAGTGTGCCCATGAACCCGGGGGCCTGCTGGAACTAGCCCTGCTTTCCCATTTGGAGGGCGGCCTTCATGCCTGCCTTGACGCTCCCTGACATTCCCGGCTCCCGACGGGCCGGTGAGCCCTGGAAGAGTGCTTCGGGGAAAATTATGAGTTTGCGCTCTCTAAACCAGGGGCTTCCGCGGCCGCGGTGGCCGTCCGCACGGCAGGCTCTAGAGCCAAAGGGAACCTCAACGTGAGAGCTGGCCTCCAGGTTAGGCCCTGAGTAGCCGCGCAGAAAGGGAGGCATGCGGCTCTTTCCGGGAGTTCTTAGTCGCTTTGCTCTCAAGGCAGTACACGCCCGGGGACTCCTAGGCCCCACGGGCGTGCAGCATTTTCCCTCCAAGGTCCCTGAGTGCCTCCAGACACCTGTGGGCCGGCTGAGCAACGTCGAGGTCCACTGGTTGATTCCCTCGGAGGACCCCCGTGCGTGCCGAGTGCTGGGCAACCACACACTGCGCGTTCCTTGAGGAGCGCTACGTCTCCAGAGCCCTCGAACGCCCTTCGGGACAACGTGGCTGGTGGGTGCGAAGTGCCCAGGAAGACCCTGTCATGGCCCTTGTGTGAGCTGCCGTGAGAGAACGCTGTGCCTGCAACACTGCGAGGCCCGCCCTCGTGCCTGAAGTCACCCTGCTCGAGGAGAAAGTCAGCATCTTAGCGTGCTGTGTGGCTCCCGGCACACCCAGCATGAAGCCATGCCTGGAAGTAAGGCCCTGGTTTGCCGTGCAGAAGCGGAGGCGTGCTGCAGTTTCCAGGAGGCGGTGGCCTCTGCTCTGCATACCTTGAACGGCAGCACAGCTTTCTGGACACCTGGGAGGCTAGCCGGGGCGCCCTGTTCCCGGCAGGAACACTGAGTAACCCCAGGCGCACCTGGGTCTGCTACGCACCATCCAGGCCCGTAGCCCCTTCGAGCCCCTCTGTGCACGCCGAGCGTAGGGAAACGCACTGCCCTCTCTTCTGGAGCAGCTTGGTTTCCTCAGCACTCGCACACGTTCACGAACACCGTTCTGCCACATCCCACATGGCGCGGAGGGCTTACGCGTTGCCCTAATCGGAGCTGCGCTCAGAGTAACCCTCGTCTCCGCATTCCATCCGGGACCCCCTGACCGAAGGCACCGTGCCTCCTAGAGGACGGCGGCTTGGGTTCTTACTGCAATTCAAGTCCTGTTCCTTCTTTGGCACGGCAGGCAGCCCCAGGCCCAGAGGAGCAGCTACGGCCTTCCTTGGTTGAGACAGTTCGCTGGATGCGGGACTCCCTCCTTCGAGCAGTTGACTCGGGGAAGGAAACGCAGGGTGACCGGTGTCTCCCGGGACTCGCCAGAAACCACAGGGATGTACGCTGAGTGTGCCCATGAACCCGGGGGCCTGCTGGAACTAGCCCTGCTTTCCCATTTGGAGGGCGGCCTTCATGCCTGCCTTGACGCTCCCTGACATTCCCGGCTCCCGACGGGCCGGTGAGCCCTGGAAGAGTGCTTCGGGGAAAATTATGAGTTTGCGCTCTCTAAACCAGGGGCTTCCGCGGCCGCGGTGGCCGTCCGCACGGCAGGCTCTAGAGCCAAAGGGAACCTCAACGTGAGAGCTGGCCTCCAGGTTAGGCCCTGAGTAGCCGCGCAGAAAGGGAGGCATGCGGCTCTTTCCGGGAGTTCTTAGTCGCTTTGCTCTCAAGGCAGTACACGCCCGGGGACTCCTAGGCCCCACGGGCGTGCAGCATTTTCCCTCCAAGGTCCCTGAGTGCCTCCAGACACCTGTGGGCCGGCTGAGCAACGTCGAGGTCCACTGGTTGATTCCCTCGGAGGACCCCCGTGCGTGCCGAGTGCTGGGCAACCACACACTGCGCGTTCCTTGAGGAGCGCTACGTCTCCAGAGCCCTCGAACGCCCTTCGGGACAACGTGGCTGGTGGGTGCGAAGTGCCCAGGAAGACCCTGTCATGGCCCTTGTGTGAGCTGCCGTGAGAGAACGCTGTGCCTGCAACACTGCGAGGCCCGCCCTCGTGCCTGAAGTCACCCTGCTCGAGGAGAAAGTCAGCATCTTAGCGTGCTGTGTGGCTCCCGGCACACCCAGCATGAAGCCATGCCTGGAAGTAAGGCCCTGGTTTGCCGTGCAGAAGCGGAGGCGTGCTGCAGTTTCCAGGAGGCGGTGGCCTCTGCTCTGCATACCTTGAACGGCAGCACAGCTTTCTGGACACCTGGGAGGCTAGCCGGGGCGCCCTGTTCCCGGCAGGAACACTGAGTAACCCCAGGCGCACCTGGGTCTGCTACGCACCATCCAGGCCCGTAGCCCCTTCGAGCCCCTCTGTGCACGCCGAGCGTAGGGAAACGCACTGCCCTCTCTTCTGGAGCAGCTTGGTTTCCTCAGCACTCGCACACGTTCACGAACACCGTTCTGCCACATCCCACATGGCGCGGAGGGCTTACGCGTTGCCCTAATCGGAGCTGCGCTCAGAGTAACCCTCGTCTCCGCATTCCATCCGGGACCCCCTGACCGAAGGCACCGTGCCTCCTAGAGGACGGCGGCTTGGGTTCTTACTGCAATTCAAGTCCTGTTCCTTCTTTGGCACGGCAGGCAGCCCCAGGCCCAGAGGAGCAGCTACGGCCTTCCTTGGTTGAGACAGTTCGCTGGATGCGGGACTCCCTCCTTCGAGCAGTTGACTCGGGGAAGGAAACGCAGGGTGACCGGTGTCTCCCGGGACTCGCCAGAAACCACAGGGATGTACGCTGAGTGTGCCCATGAACCCGGGGGCCTGCTGGAACTAGCCCTGCTTTCCCATTTGGAGGGCGGCCTTCATGCCTGCCTTGACGCTCCCTGACATTCCCGGCTCCCGACGGGCCGGTGAGCCCTGGAAGAGTGCTTCGGGGAAAATTATGAGTTTGCGCTCTCTAAACCAGGGGCTTCCGCGGCCGCGGTGGCCGTCCGCACGGCAGGCTCTAGAGCCAAAGGGAACCTCAACGTGAGAGCTGGCCTCCAGGTTAGGCCCTGAGTAGCCGCGCAGAAAGGGAGGCATGCGGCTCTTTCCGGGAGTTCTTAGTCGCTTTGCTCTCAAGGCAGTACACGCCCGGGGACTCCTAGGCCCCACGGGCGTGCAGCATTTTCCCTCCAAGGTCCCTGAGTGCCTCCAGACACCTGTGGGCCGGCTGAGCAACGTCGAGGTCCACTGGTTGATTCCCTCGGAGGACCCCCGTGCGTGCCGAGTGCTGGGCAACCACACACTGCGCGTTCCTTGAGGAGCGCTACGTCTCCAGAGCCCTCGAACGCCCTTCGGGACAACGTGGCTGGTGGGTGCGAAGTGCCCAGGAAGACCCTGTCATGGCCCTTGTGTGAGCTGCCGTGAGAGAACGCTGTGCCTGCAACACTGCGAGGCCCGCCCTCGTGCCTGAAGTCACCCTGCTCGAGGAGAAAGTCAGCATCTTAGCGTGCTGTGTGGCTCCCGGCACACCCAGCATGAAGCCATGCCTGGAAGTAAGGCCCTGGTTTGCCGTGCAGAAGCGGAGGCGTGCTGCAGTTTCCAGGAGGCGGTGGCCTCTGCTCTGCATACCTTGAACGGCAGCACAGCTTTCTGGACACCTGGGAGGCTAGCCGGGGCGCCCTGTTCCCGGCAGGAACACTGAGTAACCCCAGGCGCACCTGGGTCTGCTACGCACCATCCAGGCCCGTAGCCCCTTCGAGCCCCTCTGTGCACGCCGAGCGTAGGGAAACGCACTGCCCTCTCTTCTGGAGCAGCTTGGTTTCCTCAGCACTCGCACACGTTCACGAACACCGTTCTGCCACATCCCACATGGCGCGGAGGGCTTACGCGTTGCCCTAATCGGAGCTGCGCTCAGAGTAACCCTCGTCTCCGCATTCCATCCGGGACCCCCTGACCGAAGGCACCGTGCCTCCTAGAGGACGGCGGCTTGGGTTCTTACTGCAATTCAAGTCCTGTTCCTTCTTTGGCACGGCAGGCAGCCCCAGGCCCAGAGGAGCAGCTACGGCCTTCCTTGGTTGAGACAGTTCGCTGGATGCGGGACTCCCTCCTTCGAGCAGTTGACTCGGGGAAGGAAACGCAGGGTGACCGGTGTCTCCCGGGACTCGCCAGAAACCACAGGGATGTACGCTGAGTGTGCCCATGAACCCGGGGGCCTGCTGGAACTAGCCCTGCTTTCCCATTTGGAGGGCGGCCTTCATGCCTGCCTTGACGCTCCCTGACATTCCCGGCTCCCGACGGGCCGGTGAGCCCTGGAAGAGTGCTTCGGGGAAAATTATGAGTTTGCGCTCTCTAAACCAGGGGCTTCCGCGGCCGCGGTGGCCGTCCGCACGGCAGGCTCTAGAGCCAAAGGGAACCTCAACGTGAGAGCTGGCCTCCAGGTTAGGCCCTGAGTAGCCGCGCAGAAAGGGAGGCATGCGGCTCTTTCCGGGAGTTCTTAGTCGCTTTGCTCTCAAGGCAGTACACGCCCGGGGACTCCTAGGCCCCACGGGCGTGCAGCATTTTCCCTCCAAGGTCCCTGAGTGCCTCCAGACACCTGTGGGCCGGCTGAGCAACGTCGAGGTCCACTGGTTGATTCCCTCGGAGGACCCCCGTGCGTGCCGAGTGCTGGGCAACCACACACTGCGCGTTCCTTGAGGAGCGCTACGTCTCCAGAGCCCTCGAACGCCCTTCGGGACAACGTGGCTGGTGGGTGCGAAGTGCCCAGGAAGACCCTGTCATGGCCCTTGTGTGAGCTGCCGTGAGAGAACGCTGTGCCTGCAACACTGCGAGGCCCGCCCTCGTGCCTGAAGTCACCCTGCTCGAGGAGAAAGTCAGCATCTTAGCGTGCTGTGTGGCTCCCGGCACACCCAGCATGAAGCCATGCCTGGAAGTAAGGCCCTGGTTTGCCGTGCAGAAGCGGAGGCGTGCTGCAGTTTCCAGGAGGCGGTGGCCTCTGCTCTGCATACCTTGAACGGCAGCACAGCTTTCTGGACACCTGGGAGGCTAGCCGGGGCGCCCTGTTCCCGGCAGGAACACTGAGTAACCCCAGGCGCACCTGGGTCTGCTACGCACCATCCAGGCCCGTAGCCCCTTCGAGCCCCTCTGTGCACGCCGAGCGTAGGGAAACGCACTGCCCTCTCTTCTGGAGCAGCTTGGTTTCCTCAGCACTCGCACACGTTCACGAACACCGTTCTGCCACATCCCACATGGCGCGGAGGGCTTACGCGTTGCCCTAATCGGAGCTGCGCTCAGAGTAACCCTCGTCTCCGCATTCCATCCGGGACCCCCTGACCGAAGGCACCGTGCCTCCTAGAGGACGGCGGCTTGGGTTCTTACTGCAATTCAAGTCCTGTTCCTTCTTTGGCACGGCAGGCAGCCCCAGGCCCAGAGGAGCAGCTACGGCCTTCCTTGGTTGAGACAGTTCGCTGGATGCGGGACTCCCTCCTTCGAGCAGTTGACTCGGGGAAGGAAACGCAGGGTGACCGGTGTCTCCCGGGACTCGCCAGAAACCACAGGGATGTACGCTGAGTGTGCCCATGAACCCGGGGGCCTGCTGGAACTAGCCCTGCTTTCCCATTTGGAGGGCGGCCTTCATGCCTGCCTTGACGCTCCCTGACATTCCCGGCTCCCGACGGGCCGGTGAGCCCTGGAAGAGTGCTTCGGGGAAAATTATGAGTTTGCGCTCTCTAAACCAGGGGCTTCCGCGGCCGCGGTGGCCGTCCGCACGGCAGGCTCTAGAGCCAAAGGGAACCTCAACGTGAGAGCTGGCCTCCAGGTTAGGCCCTGAGTAGCCGCGCAGAAAGGGAGGCATGCGGCTCTTTCCGGGAGTTCTTAGTCGCTTTGCTCTCAAGGCAGTACACGCCCGGGGACTCCTAGGCCCCACGGGCGTGCAGCATTTTCCCTCCAAGGTCCCTGAGTGCCTCCAGACACCTGTGGGCCGGCTGAGCAACGTCGAGGTCCACTGGTTGATTCCCTCGGAGGACCCCCGTGCGTGCCGAGTGCTGGGCAACCACACACTGCGCGTTCCTTGAGGAGCGCTACGTCTCCAGAGCCCTCGAACGCCCTTCGGGACAACGTGGCTGGTGGGTGCGAAGTGCCCAGGAAGACCCTGTCATGGCCCTTGTGTGAGCTGCCGTGAGAGAACGCTGTGCCTGCAACACTGCGAGGCCCGCCCTCGTGCCTGAAGTCACCCTGCTCGAGGAGAAAGTCAGCATCTTAGCGTGCTGTGTGGCTCCCGGCACACCCAGCATGAAGCCATGCCTGGAAGTAAGGCCCTGGTTTGCCGTGCAGAAGCGGAGGCGTGCTGCAGTTTCCAGGAGGCGGTGGCCTCTGCTCTGCATACCTTGAACGGCAGCACAGCTTTCTGGACACCTGGGAGGCTAGCCGGGGCGCCCTGTTCCCGGCAGGAACACTGAGTAACCCCAGGCGCACCTGGGTCTGCTACGCACCATCCAGGCCCGTAGCCCCTTCGAGCCCCTCTGTGCACGCCGAGCGTAGGGAAACGCACTGCCCTCTCTTCTGGAGCAGCTTGGTTTCCTCAGCACTCGCACACGTTCACGAACACCGTTCTGCCACATCCCACATGGCGCGGAGGGCTTACGCGTTGCCCTAATCGGAGCTGCGCTCAGAGTAACCCTCGTCTCCGCATTCCATCCGGGACCCCCTGACCGAAGGCACCGTGCCTCCTAGAGGACGGCGGCTTGGGTTCTTACTGCAATTCAAGTCCTGTTCCTTCTTTGGCACGGCAGGCAGCCCCAGGCCCAGAGGAGCAGCTACGGCCTTCCTTGGTTGAGACAGTTCGCTGGATGCGGGACTCCCTCCTTCGAGCAGTTGACTCGGGGAAGGAAACGCAGGGTGACCGGTGTCTCCCGGGACTCGCCAGAAACCACAGGGATGTACGCTGAGTGTGCCCATGAACCCGGGGGCCTGCTGGAACTAGCCCTGCTTTCCCATTTGGAGGGCGGCCTTCATGCCTGCCTTGACGCTCCCTGACATTCCCGGCTCCCGACGGGCCGGTGAGCCCTGGAAGAGTGCTTCGGGGAAAATTATGAGTTTGCGCTCTCTAAACCAGGGGCTTCCGCGGCCGCGGTGGCCGTCCGCACGGCAGGCTCTAGAGCCAAAGGGAACCTCAACGTGAGAGCTGGCCTCCAGGTTAGGCCCTGAGTAGCCGCGCAGAAAGGGAGGCATGCGGCTCTTTCCGGGAGTTCTTAGTCGCTTTGCTCTCAAGGCAGTACACGCCCGGGGACTCCTAGGCCCCACGGGCGTGCAGCATTTTCCCTCCAAGGTCCCTGAGTGCCTCCAGACACCTGTGGGCCGGCTGAGCAACGTCGAGGTCCACTGGTTGATTCCCTCGGAGGACCCCCGTGCGTGCCGAGTGCTGGGCAACCACACACTGCGCGTTCCTTGAGGAGCGCTACGTCTCCAGAGCCCTCGAACGCCCTTCGGGACAACGTGGCTGGTGGGTGCGAAGTGCCCAGGAAGACCCTGTCATGGCCCTTGTGTGAGCTGCCGTGAGAGAACGCTGTGCCTGCAACACTGCGAGGCCCGCCCTCGTGCCTGAAGTCACCCTGCTCGAGGAGAAAGTCAGCATCTTAGCGTGCTGTGTGGCTCCCGGCACACCCAGCATGAAGCCATGCCTGGAAGTAAGGCCCTGGTTTGCCGTGCAGAAGCGGAGGCGTGCTGCAGTTTCCAGGAGGCGGTGGCCTCTGCTCTGCATACCTTGAACGGCAGCACAGCTTTCTGGACACCTGGGAGGCTAGCCGGGGCGCCCTGTTCCCGGCAGGAACACTGAGTAACCCCAGGCGCACCTGGGTCTGCTACGCACCATCCAGGCCCGTAGCCCCTTCGAGCCCCTCTGTGCACGCCGAGCGTAGGGAAACGCACTGCCCTCTCTTCTGGAGCAGCTTGGTTTCCTCAGCACTCGCACACGTTCACGAACACCGTTCTGCCACATCCCACATGGCGCGGAGGGCTTACGCGTTGCCCTAATCGGAGCTGCGCTCAGAGTAACCCTCGTCTCCGCATTCCATCCGGGACCCCCTGACCGAAGGCACCGTGCCTCCTAGAGGACGGCGGCTTGGGTTCTTACTGCAATTCAAGTCCTGTTCCTTCTTTGGCACGGCAGGCAGCCCCAGGCCCAGAGGAGCAGCTACGGCCTTCCTTGGTTGAGACAGTTCGCTGGATGCGGGACTCCCTCCTTCGAGCAGTTGACTCGGGGAAGGAAACGCAGGGTGACCGGTGTCTCCCGGGACTCGCCAGAAACCACAGGGATGTACGCTGAGTGTGCCCATGAACCCGGGGGCCTGCTGGAACTAGCCCTGCTTTCCCATTTGGAGGGCGGCCTTCATGCCTGCCTTGACGCTCCCTGACATTCCCGGCTCCCGACGGGCCGGTGAGCCCTGGAAGAGTGCTTCGGGGAAAATTATGAGTTTGCGCTCTCTAAACCAGGGGCTTCCGCGGCCGCGGTGGCCGTCCGCACGGCAGGCTCTAGAGCCAAAGGGAACCTCAACGTGAGAGCTGGCCTCCAGGTTAGGCCCTGAGTAGCCGCGCAGAAAGGGAGGCATGCGGCTCTTTCCGGGAGTTCTTAGTCGCTTTGCTCTCAAGGCAGTACACGCCCGGGGACTCCTAGGCCCCACGGGCGTGCAGCATTTTCCCTCCAAGGTCCCTGAGTGCCTCCAGACACCTGTGGGCCGGCTGAGCAACGTCGAGGTCCACTGGTTGATTCCCTCGGAGGACCCCCGTGCGTGCCGAGTGCTGGGCAACCACACACTGCGCGTTCCTTGAGGAGCGCTACGTCTCCAGAGCCCTCGAACGCCCTTCGGGACAACGTGGCTGGTGGGTGCGAAGTGCCCAGGAAGACCCTGTCATGGCCCTTGTGTGAGCTGCCGTGAGAGAACGCTGTGCCTGCAACACTGCGAGGCCCGCCCTCGTGCCTGAAGTCACCCTGCTCGAGGAGAAAGTCAGCATCTTAGCGTGCTGTGTGGCTCCCGGCACACCCAGCATGAAGCCATGCCTGGAAGTAAGGCCCTGGTTTGCCGTGCAGAAGCGGAGGCGTGCTGCAGTTTCCAGGAGGCGGTGGCCTCTGCTCTGCATACCTTGAACGGCAGCACAGCTTTCTGGACACCTGGGAGGCTAGCCGGGGCGCCCTGTTCCCGGCAGGAACACTGAGTAACCCCAGGCGCACCTGGGTCTGCTACGCACCATCCAGGCCCGTAGCCCCTTCGAGCCCCTCTGTGCACGCCGAGCGTAGGGAAACGCACTGCCCTCTCTTCTGGAGCAGCTTGGTTTCCTCAGCACTCGCACACGTTCACGAACACCGTTCTGCCACATCCCACATGGCGCGGAGGGCTTACGCGTTGCCCTAATCGGAGCTGCGCTCAGAGTAACCCTCGTCTCCGCATTCCATCCGGGACCCCCTGACCGAAGGCACCGTGCCTCCTAGAGGACGGCGGCTTGGGTTCTTACTGCAATTCAAGTCCTGTTCCTTCTTTGGCACGGCAGGCAGCCCCAGGCCCAGAGGAGCAGCTACGGCCTTCCTTGGTTGAGACAGTTCGCTGGATGCGGGACTCCCTCCTTCGAGCAGTTGACTCGGGGAAGGAAACGCAGGGTGACCGGTGTCTCCCGGGACTCGCCAGAAACCACAGGGATGTACGCTGAGTGTGCCCATGAACCCGGGGGCCTGCTGGAACTAGCCCTGCTTTCCCATTTGGAGGGCGGCCTTCATGCCTGCCTTGACGCTCCCTGACATTCCCGGCTCCCGACGGGCCGGTGAGCCCTGGAAGAGTGCTTCGGGGAAAATTATGAGTTTGCGCTCTCTAAACCAGGGGCTTCCGCGGCCGCGGTGGCCGTCCGCACGGCAGGCTCTAGAGCCAAAGGGAACCTCAACGTGAGAGCTGGCCTCCAGGTTAGGCCCTGAGTAGCCGCGCAGAAAGGGAGGCATGCGGCTCTTTCCGGGAGTTCTTAGTCGCTTTGCTCTCAAGGCAGTACACGCCCGGGGACTCCTAGGCCCCACGGGCGTGCAGCATTTTCCCTCCAAGGTCCCTGAGTGCCTCCAGACACCTGTGGGCCGGCTGAGCAACGTCGAGGTCCACTGGTTGATTCCCTCGGAGGACCCCCGTGCGTGCCGAGTGCTGGGCAACCACACACTGCGCGTTCCTTGAGGAGCGCTACGTCTCCAGAGCCCTCGAACGCCCTTCGGGACAACGTGGCTGGTGGGTGCGAAGTGCCCAGGAAGACCCTGTCATGGCCCTTGTGTGAGCTGCCGTGAGAGAACGCTGTGCCTGCAACACTGCGAGGCCCGCCCTCGTGCCTGAAGTCACCCTGCTCGAGGAGAAAGTCAGCATCTTAGCGTGCTGTGTGGCTCCCGGCACACCCAGCATGAAGCCATGCCTGGAAGTAAGGCCCTGGTTTGCCGTGCAGAAGCGGAGGCGTGCTGCAGTTTCCAGGAGGCGGTGGCCTCTGCTCTGCATACCTTGAACGGCAGCACAGCTTTCTGGACACCTGGGAGGCTAGCCGGGGCGCCCTGTTCCCGGCAGGAACACTGAGTAACCCCAGGCGCACCTGGGTCTGCTACGCACCATCCAGGCCCGTAGCCCCTTCGAGCCCCTCTGTGCACGCCGAGCGTAGGGAAACGCACTGCCCTCTCTTCTGGAGCAGCTTGGTTTCCTCAGCACTCGCACACGTTCACGAACACCGTTCTGCCACATCCCACATGGCGCGGAGGGCTTACGCGTTGCCCTAATCGGAGCTGCGCTCAGAGTAACCCTCGTCTCCGCATTCCATCCGGGACCCCCTGACCGAAGGCACCGTGCCTCCTAGAGGACGGCGGCTTGGGTTCTTACTGCAATTCAAGTCCTGTTCCTTCTTTGGCACGGCAGGCAGCCCCAGGCCCAGAGGAGCAGCTACGGCCTTCCTTGGTTGAGACAGTTCGCTGGATGCGGGACTCCCTCCTTCGAGCAGTTGACTCGGGGAAGGAAACGCAGGGTGACCGGTGTCTCCCGGGACTCGCCAGAAACCACAGGGATGTACGCTGAGTGTGCCCATGAACCCGGGGGCCTGCTGGAACTAGCCCTGCTTTCCCATTTGGAGGGCGGCCTTCATGCCTGCCTTGACGCTCCCTGACATTCCCGGCTCCCGACGGGCCGGTGAGCCCTGGAAGAGTGCTTCGGGGAAAATTATGAGTTTGCGCTCTCTAAACCAGGGGCTTCGCGCGGCCGCGGTGGCCGTCCGCACGGCAGGCTCTAGAGCCAAAGGGAACCTCAACGTGAGAGCTGGCCTCCAGGTTAGGCCCTGAGTAGCCGCGCAGAAAGGGAGGCATGCGGCTCTTTCCGGGAGTTCTTAGTCGCTTTGCTCTCAAGGCAGTACACGCCCGGGGACTCCTAGGCCCCACGGGCGTGCAGCATTTTCCCTCCAAGGTCCCTGAGTGCCTCCAGACACCTGTGGGCCGGCTGAGCAACGTCGAGGTCCACTGGTTGATTCCCTCGGAGGACCCCCGTGCGTGCCGAGTGCTGGGCAACCACACACTGCGCGTTCCTTGAGGAGCGCTACGTCTCCAGAGCCCTCGAACGCCCTTCGGGACAACGTGGCTGGTGGGTGCGAAGTGCCCAGGAAGACCCTGTCATGGCCCTTGTGTGAGCTGCCGTGAGAGAACGCTGTGCCTGCAACACTGCGAGGCCCGCCCTCGTGCCTGAAGTCACCCTGCTCGAGGAGAAAGTCAGCATCTTAGCGTGCTGTGTGGCTCCCGGCACACCCAGCATGAAGCCATGCCTGGAAGTAAGGCCCTGGTTTGCCGTGCAGAAGCGGAGGCGTGCTGCAGTTTCCAGGAGGCGGTGGCCTCTGCTCTGCATACCTTGAACGGCAGCACAGCTTTCTGGACACCTGGGAGGCTAGCCGGGGCGCCCTGTTCCCGGCAGGAACACTGAGTAACCCCAGGCGCACCTGGGTCTGCTACGCACCATCCAGGCCCGTAGCCCCTTCGAGCCCCTCTGTGCACGCCGAGCGTAGGGAAACGCACTGCCCTCTCTTCTGGAGCAGCTTGGTTTCCTCAGCACTCGCACACGTTCACGAACACCGTTCTGCCACATCCCACATGGCGCGGAGGGCTTACGCGTTGCCCTAATCGGAGCTGCGCTCAGAGTAACCCTCGTCTCCGCATTCCATCCGGGACCCCCTGACCGAAGGCACCGTGCCTCCTAGAGGACGGCGGCTTGGGTTCTTACTGCAATTCAAGTCCTGTTCCTTCTTTGGCACGGCAGGCAGCCCCAGGCCCAGAGGAGCAGCTACGGCCTTCCTTGGTTGAGACAGTTCGCTGGATGCGGGACTCCCTCCTTCGAGCAGTTGACTCGGGGAAGGAAACGCAGGGTGACCGGTGTCTCCCGGGACTCGCCAGAAACCACAGGGATGTACGCTGAGTGTGCCCATGAACCCGGGGGCCTGCTGGAACTAGCCCTGCTTTCCCATTTGGAGGGCGGCCTTCATGCCTGCCTTGACGCTCCCTGACATTCCCGGCTCCCGACGGGCCGGTGAGCCCTGGAAGAGTGCTTCGGGGAAAATTATGAGTTTGCGCTCTCTAAACCAGGGGCTTCCGCGGCCGCGGTGGCCGTCCGCACGGCAGGCTCTAGAGCCAAAGGGAACCTCAACGTGAGAGCTGGCCTCCAGGTTAGGCCCTGAGTAGCCGCGCAGAAAGGGAGGCATGCGGCTCTTTCCGGGAGTTCTTAGTCGCTTTGCTCTCAAGGCAGTACACGCCCGGGGACTCCTA
>NW_026783599.1:27500-36000 GCF_949774975.1 Lagenorhynchus albirostris | reverse complement strand
CCCCTAATCCTAACCCGTACGCTCACACTAACCCGCGCCCTCACACGCACACTCCCCCTAAAGCGTTGTCGGACCCTCACCTGGACCCTAAACCGTCCCCGTCCCCTAACCCTAACCCTAGCCCGAACCCTAACCCTAACCCTTCCCCGAAGCCTGACCCTCACCCGTCCCCTAATCCTAACCCGTACGCTAACACTAACCCGCGCCCTCACACGCACGCTTCCCCTAAAGCGTTGTCGGACCCTCACCTGAACCCTAAACCGTCCCCGTCCCCTAACCCTAACCCAAGCCCGAACCCTAAACCTAACCCTTCCCCGAAGCCTGACCCTCACCCGTCCCCTAATCCTAACTCGTACGCTAACACTAACCCACGCCCTCACACGCACGCTCCCCCTAAAGAGTTGTCGGACCCTCACCTGGACCCTAAACCTTCCCCGTACCCTAACCCTAACCCTAGCCCGAACCCTAAACCTAACCCTTCCCCGAAGCCTGACACTCACCCGTCCCCTAATCCTAACCCGTACGCTAACACTAACCCACGCCCTCACACGCACGTTCCCCCTAAAGCATTGTCGGACCCTCACCTGGACCCTAAACCGTCCCCGTCCCCTAACCCTAACCCTAGCCCGAACCCTAACCCTAAACCTTCCCCTAGCCTGACCCTCACCCGTCCCCTAATCCTAACCCGTAGGCTCACACTAACCCGCGCCCTGACATGCACTCTCCCCCTAAAGCGTTGCCGGACCCTCACCTCCACCCTAAACCGTCCCCATCCCCTAACCCTAACCCTAGCCCGAACCCTAACCCTAACCCTTCCCCGAAGCCTGACCCTCACCCGTCCCCTAATCCTAACCCGTACGCTAACACTAACCCGCGCCCTCACACGCACGCTCCCCCTAAAGCGTTGTCGGACCCTCACCTGAACCCTAAACCGTCCCCGTCCCCTAACCCTAACCCTAGCCCGAACCCTAACCCTAACCGTTCCCCGAAGCCTGACCCTCACCCGTCCCCTAATCCTAACCCGTACGCTAACACTAACCCGCGCCCTCACACGCACACTCCCCCTAAAGCGTTTTCGGACCCTCAACTCGACCCTAAACCGTCCCCGTCCCCTAACCCTAACCCTAGCTCGAACCCTAACTCTAAGCCTTCCCTGAAGCCTGACCCTCACCCGTCCCCTAATCCTAACCCGTACGCTCACACTAACCCACGCCCTCACACGCACACTCCCCCTAAAGCGTTGTCGGACCCTCACCTGGACCCTAAACCGTTCCCGTCCCCTAACCCTAACCCTAGCACGAACCCTAACCCTAACCCTTCCCCAAAGCCTGACCCTCACCCGTCCCCTAATCCTAACTCGTACGCTAACACTAACCCACGCCCTCACACGCACGCTCCCCCTAAAGCGTTGTCGGACCCTCACCTGGACCCTAAATCGTCCCCGTACCCTAACCCTAACCCTAGCCCGAACCCTAACCCTAACCCTTCCCCGAAGCCTGACCCTCACTCGTCCCCTAATCCTAACCCGTACGCTAACACTAACCCGCGCCCTCACACGCACGCTCCCCCTAAAGCGTTGTCGGACCCTCACCTGGACACTAAAGCGTCCCCGTCCCCTAACCCTAACCCTAGCCCGAACCCTAACCCTAACCCTTCCCCGAAGCCTGACCCTCACCCGTCCCCTAATCCTAACCAGTAGGCTCACACTAACTCGCGCCCTCACACGCACGCTCCCCCTAAATCGTTGTCGGACACTCACCTGGACCCTAAACCGTCCCCGTCCCTTAACCCTAACCCTAGCCCGAACCCTAACCCTAACCCTTCCCCGAAGCCTGACCCTCACCCGTCCCCTAATCCTAACCCGTAGGCTCACACTAAGCCACGCCCTCACACGCACGCTCCCCCTAAAGCGTTGTCAGACCCTCACCTGGACCCTAAACCGTCCCCGTCCCCTAACACTACCCCTAGCCCGAACCCTAAACCTAACCCTTCCCCGAAGCCTGACCCTCAACCTTCCCCTAATCCTAACCCGTACGCTAACACTAACCCGCACCCTCACACGCACGCTCTCCCTAAAGCGTTTTCATACCCTCACCTGGACCCTAAACCGTCCCCGTCCCCTAACCCTAACCCTAGCCCGAACCCTAACCCTAACCCTTCCCCGAAGCCTGACCCTCTCCCGTCCCCAAATCGTAACGCGTAGGCTCACACTAACCCGCGCCCTCACACGCACGCTCCCCCTAAAGCGTTGTCGGACCCTCACCTGGACCCTAAACCGTCCCCGTCCCTTAACCCTAACCCTAGCCCGAACCCTAACCCTAACCCTTCCCCGAAGCCTGACCCTCACCCGTCCCCTAATCCTAACCCGTACGCTAACACTAACCCGTGCCCTCACACGCACGCTCCCCCTAAAGCGTTGTCGGACCCTCACCTGGACCCTAAACCGTCCCCGTCCCCTAACCCTAACCCTAGCCCGAACCCTAACCCTAACCCTTCCCCGAAGCCTGACCCTCACCCGTCCCCTAATCCTAACCCGTACGCTCACACTAACCCACGCCCTCACACGCACGCTCCCCCTAAAGCAATGTCGGACCCTCACCTGGACCCTAAACCGTTCCCGTACCCTAACACTAACCCTAGCCCGAACCCTAACCCTAACCCTTCCCCGAAGCCTGACCCTCACCCGTCCCCTAATCCTAACCCGTACGCTAACACTAACCCAGGCCCTCACACGCACGCTCCCCCTAAAGCGTTGTCGGACCCTCACCTGGACCCTAAACCGTCCCCGTCCCCTAACCCTACCCCTAGCCCGAACCCTAACCCTAACGCTTCCCCGAAGCCTGACCCTCACCCTTCCCCTAATCCTAACCCGTAGGCTCACACTAACCCGCGCCCTCACACGCACGCTCCCCCTAAAGCGTTGTCGGACCCTCACCTGGACCCTAAACCGTCCCCGTCCCCTAACCCTAACCGTAGCCCGAACCCTAACCCTAACACTTCCCCGAAGCCTGACCCTCACCCGTCCCCTAATCCTAACCCGTACGCTCACACTAACCCGCGCCCTCACACGCACGCTCCCCCTAAAGCGTTGTCAGACCCCCACCTGGACCCTAAACCGTCCCCGTCCCCTAACCCTAATCCTAGCCCGAACCCTAAACCTAACACTTCCCCGAAGCCTGACCCTCACCCGTCCCCTAATCCTAACCCGTACGCTCACACTAACACGCGCCCTCACACGCACGCTCCCCCTAAAGCATTGTCGGACCCTCACCTGGACCCTAAACCGTCCCTGTACCCTAACTCTAACCCTAACCCTAGCCCGAACCCTAACCCTAACCCTTCCCCGAAGCCTGACCCTCACCCGTCCCCTAATCCTAACCCGTGGGCTCACACTAACCCGCGCTCTCACAGGCACGCTCCCCCTAAAGCGTTGTCGGACCCTCACCTGGACCCTAAACGGTCCCCGTCCCCTAACCCTAACCCTAGCCGAACCCTAAACCTAAACCTTCCCCGAAGCCTGACCCTCACCCGTCCCCTAATCCTAACCCGTAGGCTCACACTAACCCGCACCCTCACACGCACGCTCCCCCTAAAGCTTTGTCGGACCCTCACCTGGACCCTAAACCGTCCCCTAACCCTAACCCTAGCCCGAACCCTAACCCTAACCCTTCCCCGAAGCCTGACCCTCACCCGTCCCCTAATCCTAACCTGTACGCTAACACTAAACCGCGCCCTCACACGAACGCTCCCCCTAAAGCGTTGTCGGACCCTCACGTGGACCCTAAACCGTCCCCGTCCCCTAACACTAACCCTAGCCCGAACCCTAACCCTAACCCTTCCCCGAAGCCTGACCCTCACCCGTCCCCTAATCCTAAACCGTACGCTCACACTAACCCGCGCCCTCACACGCACGCTCCCCCTAAAGCGTTGTCGGACCCTCACCTGGACCCTAAACCGTCCCCGTCCCCTAACCCTAACCCTAGCCCGAACCCTAACCCTCACCCTTCCCCGAAGCCTGACCCTCACCCGTCCCCTAATCCTAACCCGTACGCTCACACTAACCCGCGCCCTCACACGCACGCTCCCCCTAAATCGTTGTCGGACCCTCACCTGGACCCTAAACCGTCCCCGTCCCCTAACCCTAACCCTAGCCCGAAACCTAACCCTAACCCTTGCCCGAAGCCTGACCCTCACCCGTCCCCTAATCCTAACCCGTACGCTAACACTAACCCGCTCCCTCACACGCACGCTCACCCTAAAGCGTTGTCGGACCCTCACCTGGACCCTAAACCGTCCCCGTCCCCTAACCCTAACCCTAGCCCGAACCCTAACCCTAACACTTCCCCGAAGCCTGACCCTCACCCGTCCCCTAATCCTAACCCGTACGCTCACACTAACCCGCGCGCTCACACGCACGCTCCCCCTAAAGCGTTGTCGGACCCTCACCTTGACCCTAAACCGTCCCCGTCCCCTATCCCTAACCCTAGGCCGAACCCTAACCCTAACCCTTCCCCGAAGCCTGACCCTCACCCGTCCCCTAATCCTAACCCGTACACTAAAACTAACCCGCGCCCTCACACGCACGCTCCCCCTAAAGCGTTGTCAGACCCTCACCTGGACCCTCTACCGTCCCCGTCCCCTAACCCTAACCCTAGCCCGAACACTAACCCTAACCCTTCCCCGAAGCCTGACCCTCACCCGTCCCCTAATCCTAACCCGTAGGCTCACACTAAGCCGCGCCCTCACACGCACGCACCCCCTAAAGCGTTGTCGGACCCTCTCCTGGACCCTAAACCGTCCCCGTCCCCTAACCCTAACCCTAGCACGAACCCTAACCCTAACCCTTCCCCGAAGCCTGACCCTCACCCGTCCCCTAATCCTAATCCGTACGCTAACACTAACCCGCGCCCTCACACGCACGCTCCCCCTAAAGCGTTGTCGGACCCTCACCTGGACCCTAAACCGTCCCCGTCCCCTAACCCTAACCCTAGCCCGAACCCTAACTTTAACGCTTCCCCGACGCCTGACCCTCACCCTTCCCCTAATCCTAACCCGTAGGCTCACACTAACCCGTGCCCTCACACGCACGCTCCCCCTAAAGCGTTGTCGGACCCTCACCTGGACCCTAAACCGTCCCCGTCCCCTAACCCTAACCCTAGCCCGAACCCTAACCCTAACCCTTCCCCAAAGCCTGACCCTCACCCGTCCCCTAATCCTAACCCGTAGGCTCACACTAACCCGCGCCCTCACACGCACGCTCACCCTAAAGCGTTGTCGGACCCTCACCTGGACCCTAAACCGTCCCCGTCCCCTAACCCTAACCCTAGCCCGAACCCTAACCCTAATCCTTCCCCGAAGCCTGACCCTCACCCGTCCCCTAATCCTAACCCGTAGGCTCACACGAACCCGCACCCTAACACGCACGCTCCCCCTAAAGTGTTGTCGGACCCTCACCTGGACCCTAAACCGTCCTCTAACCCTAACCCTAGCCCGAACCCTAACCCTAACCCTTCCCCGAAGCCTGACCCTCACCCGTCCCCTAATCCTAACCTGTACGCTAACACTAAACCGCGCCCTCACACGCACGCTCCCCCTAAAGCGTTGTCGGACCCTCACCTGGACCCTAAACCGTCCCCGTCCCCTAACCCTAACCCTAGCCCGAACCCTAACCCTAACCCTTCCCCGAAGCCTGACCCTCACCCGTCCCCTAATCCTAACCCGTACGCTCACACTAACCCGCGCCCTCACACGCACGCTCCCCCTAAAGCGTTGTCGGACCCTCACCTGGACCCTAAACCGTCCCCGTCCCCTAACCCTAACCCTAGCCCGAAACCTAACCCTAACCCTTCCCCGAAGCCTGACCCTCACCCGTCCCATAATCCTAACCCGTACGCTAACACTAACCCACGCCCTCACACGCACGCTCCCCGTAAAGCGTTGTCGGACCCTCACCTGGACCCTAAACCGTCCCCATCCCCTAACCCTAACCCTAGCCCGAACCCTAACCCTAATCCTTCCCCAAAGACTGACCCTCACCCGTCACCTAATCCTAACTCGTAGGCTCACACTAACCCGCGCCCTCACACGCACACTCCCCCTAAAGCGTTGTCGGACCCTCACCTGGACCCTAAACCGTCCCCGTCCCCTAACCCTAGCCCGAACCCTAACCCTAACCCTTCCCCGAAGCCTGACCCTCACCCGTCCCCTAATCCTAACACTTACGCTAACACGAACCCACGCCTCCACACGCACGCTCCCCCTAAAGCGTTGTCGGACCCTCACCTGGACCCTAAACCGTCCTCGTACCCTAACCCTAACCCTAGCCCGATCCCTAACCCTAAACCTTCCCCGAAGCCTGACCCTCACCCGTCCCCTAATCCTAACACGTACACTCACACTAACCCGCGCGCTCACACGCACGCACCCCTTAAAGCGTTGTCGGACGCTCACCTGGACCCTAAACCGTCCCCGTCCCCTAACCCTAACCCTAGCCCGAACCCTAACCCTAATCCTTCCCCGAAGCCTGACCCTCACCCGTCCCCTAATCCTAACCCGTACGCTCACACTAACCCGCGCCCTCACACGCACGCTCCCCCTAAAGCGTTGTCGGACCCTCACCCGGACCCTAAACCGTCCCCGTTCCCTAACACTAACCCTAGCCCGAATCCTAACCCTAACCCTTCCCCGAAGCCTGACCCTCACCCGTCCCCTAATCCTAACCCGTAGGCTAACACTAACCTACGCCCTCACACGCACGCTCCCCCTAAAGCATTGTCGGGCCCTCACCTGGATCCTAAACCGTCCCCGTCCCCTAACCCTAACCCTAGCCCGAACCCTAACCCTAAACCTTCCCCGAAGCCTGACCCTCACCCGTCCCCTAATCCTAACCCGTAGGCTCACACTAAGCCGCGCCCTCACACGCACGCTCCCCCTAAAGCGTTGTCGGACCCTCACCTGGACCCTAAACCGTCCCCGTCCCCTAACCCTAACCCTAGCCCGAAACCTAACCCTAACCCTTCCCCGAAGCCTGACCCTCACCCGTCCCCTAATCCTAACCCGTAGGCTCACACTAACCTGCGCCCTCACACGCACGCTCCCCCTAAAGCATTCTCGGACCCTCACCTGGACCCTAAACCGTCCCCGTCCCTTAACCGTAACACTAACCCTAGCCGGAACCCTAACCCGAACCCTTCCCCGAAGCCTGACCCTCACCCGTCCCCTAATCCTAACTCGTAGGCTCACACTAACCCACGCCCTCACACGCACGCTCCCCCTAAAGCGTTGTCGGACCCCCACCTGGACCCTAAACCGTCCCCGTACCCTAACCCTAGCCCGAACCCTAACCCTAACACTTCCCCGAAGCCTGACCCTCACCCGTCCCCTAATCCTAACCCTTACGCAAACACTAACCCGCGCCCTCACACGCACGCTCCCCCTAAAGCGTTGTCGGACCCTCACCTGGACCCTAAACCGTCCCCATCCCCTAACCCTAACCCTAGTCCGAACCATAACCCTAACCCTTCCACGAAGCCTGACCCTCACCCGTCCCCTAATCCTAACCCATACGCTAACACTAATCCGCGCCCTCACACGCACGCTACACCTAAAGCGTTGTCGGACCCTCACCTGGACCCTAAACCGTTCCCTAACCCTAACCCTAGCCTGAACCCTAACCCTAACCCTTCCCCGAAGCCTGACACTCACCCGTTCCCTAATCCTAACCTGTACGCTAACACTAACCCGTGCCCTCACACGCACGCTCCCCCTAAAGCGTTGTCGGACCCTCACCTGGACCCTAAACCGTCCCCGTCCCCTAACCCTAACCCTAGCCCGAACCCTAAGCCTAACACTTCCCCGAAGCCTCACCCTCACCCGTCCCCTAATCCTAACCCGTAGGCTCACACTAACCCGCGCCCTCACACGCACGCTCCCCCTAAAGCGTTGTCGGACCCTCACCTGGACCCTAAACCGTCCCCGTCCCCTGACCCTAACCCTAGCCCGAACCCTAACCCTAACCCTTCCCCGAAGCCTGACCCTCACCCGTCCCCTAATCCTAACCCGTACGCTAACACTAACCCGTGCCCTCACACGCACGCTCCCCCTAAAGCGTTGTCGGACCCTCACCTGGACCCTAAACCGTCCCCGTCCCCTAACCCTAACCCTAGCCCAAACCCTAACCGTAACCCTTTCCCGAAGCCTTACCCTCACCCGTCCCCTAATCCTAACCCGTACGCTAACACTATCCCGCGCCCTCACACGCACGCTCCCCCTAAAGCGTTGTCGGACCCTCACCTGGACCCTAAACCGTCCCCGTCCCCTAAGCCTAACCCTAGCCCGAACCCTAACCCTAACCCTTCCCCGAAGCCTGACCCTCATCCCTCCCCTAATCCTAACCCGTACGCTCACACTAACCCGCGCCCTCACATGCACGCTCCCCCTAAAGCGTTGTCGGACCCTCACCTGGACCCTAAACCGTCCCCGTCCCCTAACCCTACCTAGC